>NW_027328758.1:3866497-4103205 GCF_048564905.1 Vicugna pacos
GAACCACCCCATTCCCGAGTCATGGGACTCACGTGGGCAGAAGTTTTGGAGAAATTTCCAGGTATAGAATGTAAACCAACTATACATAAAACTCTGAAAAAGAAAAGATGCAATAATCTGATTTTGGAAGACACTAAAATATTCTCCTAAGCCTTAGTACTTGGAAAGGCTGGGCTTCTACTAAGCCACTTATTTATTTCACAGCCAATGAGCATCTCCCACAAACCCTGTTTCCCTGTGTCTGCTGGGAGCTTCAGGCACATTGATGTTGTCTATCTTATAAGTCACAAGGCAGAGGCGTGTGTCTCACGCTGGCAACTCTCACACAGGCTCAACTCCTAGCCTCACTGTATGAACTTGGCCCCATTTTCTCACCTGTTTATTTGGTACCTGTTCTTCTGTAAGCTGCCTGAAATGCTTATTGAAACAAGTCAGAAGAATGAGTGGGTAGAGAAATGGACAGATGGACAGGTGAGAGATGGGCAGAAAAACAGAGAGTCTCCAAGAGAAGGGGAGCAATCAAAATTACCTATGCAAAACCCTCTTCTAGTCAGGGAAGGAAACCACCACGGAGAAGTGTGAAGAGGCAGGTTGCTTAGGACTGTTTCCTGGATTCCATGAAAAGTCACACCAAGAGATGAGAGGGTAGAACTATAAATAATAAAAGAAAAAATCATGCATGTTTGAAAAATATATCTACATTATGTACTTTCTAAAGAATAGAGTCAAATTAGCAAGGCCCAATAACACAATCCTTGGGTATATACAGAAGTGAGAATCCCATCTCCAATCTGCAAGGCATCCCTTTGGAGCACTGAGAGTCTACACGGTGCAGTCATAAAGCCATCACCGCAAAAGCGATGCTATCCTGCACTTACGAGGAAAGAGCAGCTGTGCTCGGTCTGCCTACACGTGTCTTTTACACCCCTCAGCACCTCTACGGGGGAGGGACGCCTAGCGAGCCCCATCTCTGCAGGACAGAAAACAAGTCCAAGAGAGGCTAAGCCGACCTACCAATTCTCCATCTCACAGGACTTGTCACTCCAGACCAGGACTCGAACTCGGACCCACGTTTGTAACCACAGTACTACCGTATTTTATGTGCTTTTTGTGTGTATAATACATTTGTTTCTGGCATGAAAGGGTATTTAATAAATGATCGGTTGTCTTGTCTATCTCATTAGTTCACAATCTTTATATTTTTGAATTGTACTCTTCCCCTGGAGAAAGGAACGGAAAGAGCGGGGGTCAGAATGAGGTGGGGCTCCATTCTTTATCTGTTGCCTCATCTCATCCAAGTCCCCAAACAGGGAGAAAGAGCAAATGTTCTCTTCATCATTTAAAGAGAGGGCTCCAGTGACGGTGACTTACTCAACCCCAAAACCAAGTCTGGGGGAAGGGCACATGCAGCAACGAGAGCAGTATCACCTGTAGGAAGGCAAAAAGAGCTCAGGGGATGGCTCAATGGGTCAGCCTGATTTCATTTCAATCGATAATACAATAGCACACTCTAAAAAAACTAGAATGCAATGGATTTCCTCTTTCTTGACATCTAGCAAGTTTCCACATCTCACATGTAACATTATCACGAACTAGTGAAAGGAAGAGTCCACAGACAAGGAAAATCAATGCCACAGGCAGGCTGAAACACAGGCTGGAGGAAAGGAAGGGAAAGGGCATAGTAAAGAAGAGGGGAAATTCTGGGAAAAAGACATCATCACAAGGACTCTCAAGCATCATCCAGCAATCATATAATCATTCTTTCAAGAGAGAGTTACTTAGGTCCTATTTTGTGCAACATTGTACAGTGGGCGAAGCAAGAGCACAGCGTCCATGGTGGCAGCAAGCTGCGGAGCTCCAATACACTTCTGATCCCGGTACCTTGCACACTTGTCCTCAGTATAAAGGCAAAATATATAGTAAAATAATCCAATGTAAACTCTATGCAATGCTGAAAAAAATTAAAGAATACCTAAATACCTGGACAGACACACCACGCACATTCCTGAATCAAATGACAGCATTCTTGGGATGGCAGTGCTCCCCAGAGCGATCCATATATTCAACGTGGACTCGATCACAATCCCAGTGGGTTCCTCTGCAGAAACTGACTATCTGCTGCTACAATTCATATGGGAATTCGAGGATCTCAGTAACCAAACCGTACTTGAAATAGAAGAACAGTTTGAGAGGACTTGTAATTCTCAATTTCAAACCTTACAACTGTATCTCCAGGTGAGATTAGAGGCCATTTTTAAGTTATAATTGTGTTTATCCTTATTTTCTAAATTCTGTACAACGAATATACCTGTTAGAATAAGAAATTTAAAAAGTAAGGTATCTTTTAAAACATGCAAACCTATTCATTCATTGGGAAAAAAATATTTTGACTATAAAGAAGTAAACAAATATCTAGTGAAAAAGGACTATTTAAAAACAAGAGTGCATTTACATTTTTTGTAAATTGGAAACTGAAAAGCACAAACACATCAAGTTTCTAGGGAGAGTGTTGCAACATATTAATTGTTATTTCCAAAATTCTAATTGAACAATGAAAACTCAAGAAAGAGAAAATCTTGATTGACAGCCAACTGCAAACACATGGAGAGCAAAGGCCTAGAAATCACAGTTCCTTTAACTCTGCTACTAACTCAATAGGAGAGGAAATTCCTCAGTGAGGGGACAGTGGAATCCCATGCATAAGACAGGATACACAGTACAAACTGCACTAGAATTGGGGGTGATTTCCATAGAAGAATTCTAAAGTTACAACATTGATGAAAAACTATAAAAACACTGACAGACAGATTAAAACACACAGTCATATATATTATATAAAAACATATGAAGTCTGCCCCCATGTTGCATAGAAATACAAACATATTTGTTCATTTATGGGCACTGATTACTTTATCCCAGGTAGAATATTTCAACTAAAATAGATAATCAATAATACACTCCTCTTGTCAAAACTAGTTGATAAGTTACTCTGCCATGTATGCATAATGTGTCTAAGATAGATTTAAAATTAGTGAAAAAGATTTTTGTATGGTTTCTTGAACCCTTCTCAAAACACCAAGCTTAATTTTAAAATAAATCTGAGCAGTATTTCTATATGATCTTTTCCCTTGTGAAATGAACAACACAGTCTGTTGTCAAAATTCTTTCCTTACAATGATTCACGAGCACCGTATACTCACAAAACTGCTGGACAGCAAGGCACTATCCAGACACTGTGACAAATCAAATGAAACACAAGGAAGACAGTGACCCTATTCTGCAGGGCTTATAATCTGTTCCAACACCGGGTTTTTATTTGATTTGTTTGATTGGTTAGAAAAATAAAATCACTCAAGTACATTCTTCTTTGAGCATTATGTAAATCATGACTCTCTTTTTAGTGTCATGAGCAGGAAAGACTTGAGTATGAATTGATTAGATCAACTAGGCACAATCATCGCTGGAGCCTGTGTAATAAATAAGTACATGAGATCTAAAATAAACCTACACAGATCTCTGCAAGGAAAATGAAGAGGTGAGTTCCCCAATGAGAAAACAAACAATCAAGAAATCAAAAAAGGAAAACTTTTTCATTAATGATTCCAGGCAGTAGTGGAGCATGGTGGTGAAGATCACAAATGCTGGGGACAAACATGAGGGTCTGAAATCCCACAGCACTGGGTAGCTGTGACACTGATATTTCAGTGAAATTTTCTGCACCTCAGTCTCCTATCCATAGACTGGGGACAGCCACAGCACCCATCTCCTAGAACAGTCTTAAGAATTAAGTTATTTTTTATATAAAAGTTTAAATAAAATACCTCAGATTTTAAATATTACCCCAAAAGCTCAAGGAACAAAGAAAACAGTGATAAATTGGAGTTCATCAAATGTTAAAAATTTGCTTCAAAGGACACCATCCAGAAGGTGAAAAAACATCAGAGAGGAGAAAATTTTTTCAAATTATTTATCTGATTAAGTATTTGTATCTTCAAGTAAAAGAAAAAACTCCTACAACTCAACAAGAAAAAGAGAACTCAATTAAAATGTGTATAAAGTATCTGAAAATGTATTTTTCAAAGAAAATATACAAATGGCCAATAAGCACAATCAAACGATGTTCAATATCATTAGCTGTAAAAGAAATCAAGTCAAAACCACTAGGAGAAACCGCTTCACACTTACTACAATAGGTTATAATAAAAAAAATGTGTAACAAGCACTAATGAAGACACAGAGGAAGCGGAGCACGCAGCCCTTGCTTTTCAGGATGTAACACAGGGTGGCCACTTTAGAAAACAGCCTGGCAGGTCCTCAGAGAGTTGAACATTTGGTTTATGAATGACCCAGCATTTCTGCTCTCTGGTCACACAAGTAAGAGAACTGAAAACAAATGTCCACATAAAAATTCCTACAGGAGTATTCACGGCGCCATTACTCTTCACAAACAAAAAGCAGACACAACACAAACGACTATCACCTGATGAATGGGTAAACAGTAGGGCCCAGATATACAGTAGAATATAATTCAGCAATAGCAAAGCATAGAGTACTGACCCAGGCCACAACCTGGAAATACATTGAAAAAGTTACTCAGTGTGAAAGAAGTCAGTCACAATAGACAGTTCCATTTACATGAAATAACTTGTTTTACATGAAATGTCCAGCACAGGCAAATCCATAGAGAGAGAACAATGGCTGCCTGGGGCTGGGGGAGGATGAGGAAGATGGGAATGACTGCTTGTGCATACAGGGCTTCCTGTTGGGGGATGAAAATGTTCTAAGATTGACTGCGATGCACAATTCTGGGCTTTGAGTAAAAACCGCTGCACATTTTAATGGGTGAATTGTATTAAAACTGTTAAGGACAAAAGCACCTAGGGCCAGAACCTTCAAATAGTAAATGCAAATTGCTAACTTTTATTACAGGAAGAAGAAACTGCCCTCAGCATGAAAGCAGGAGATCGGGAAATATGGGTTAACAGAATTGGACAAGAGCATTTCACTTGAAAGAGTTGCTGAGTGTACACGAAATATTCAGAAATAGGAAAATCAGCTTGACATCACGAAGAAGCATTCTGCTTCAAATGCAGATCAAGGATTCGGCAAGCCCAGCTGCTAGAAATAACCAGAGAAGAAACCTGGTTCTTACAACAAGCACCAGAGCCAACAAGGAAATGGTGGTGAGGAAAGCAGGCAGCCAAAAATCTGGAACAGTTTGCTACAAATAATTTCTCCACTGAAAATTCAAAAATAAAATGAAAGTGATGCAATGCTGAGCTGGCCTCACGTTAAAGGGCTTCCTCTGCTGCTCGACAGTTCTGTAACCCCGAATGAGAGACTCAGGAGAATCAGCATGGCTCCTGGCAGTCCCCAAGTGACTGCCCTCCAGCACGTTTACCACCATCACATCTGCCAGGGTTGTATTGCAGAGAAGAGGCCAACTTCTAAAAGGCACAGGAAATGTTTACCAGGGAAGAAAAGGCTGCTGTCAGTCCTGGGACAGAGGCAGTGTGAGCAGAGGCCAGAAGGCTGCAGGTGAACTGGAGCAGACCTGGGGCAGGAAGGGACCACGGAAGAGCAGATCTCAATTTTCTACTCTCTCTCCCTAGAGGTAGGAGAGATAAAGCCTGCATCCTTCTCACCTGGAACTGTGGGTTCTGGCTGGCAGAAGTCTTACGTACAGGGAATGAATACTCAAGACTCTGTGGAAAAAGTCACGAAAGAGAGAGGGCGTAGGGACCCAACTCCACGAGCCTCTCAAATGATCCCATATTTATTGTGTATAATCAAAGGAAAACGTCATTAACAGTTGTGTGATAGTAAGCAGGAACTTGGGGAAAGAAGGATGAGACAGAGATTGTAGAATCCACCATGAGTACAAAGGCTTAGTGTATCTTTAGGTAAGTCATGGGGTGAGGGGAATAAGATACATTCTTTAGACATGTGAATTACAAAGCAGACCACCAGACCAGCTAGGTCCTTGCTTGGGGGATAATAGAGTATCTAACTGCACACAAGCCCAGCCTTTATAGCTGTGGGCCTGGGTCATTGCTTTGCGATGAGCAGAGTGCTATCTAAAATATCATCTACGCAAGCAAAGCATTATCTCTGCTTTTTAAGGCAAGGAGACAGGAGTGAGGATGCACAGGCACTTGCTTGCAAAGCAGTTACTAAGCATACGTTTTCTTCTTAAATTTGACAGGCGGCTGGGGTCTGTTACAATTTGTTAACCCAATCATGGGCTCCCACATGGAACCATTATGGAGGACACCCTAAGGTGACAAATCCTGTCTCTGGGTCTTTTCCTGCCAGCTTCAGCCACTCTAGCAGAGTCTAGGCACATTCCTGAATAATGATCATACAGAACCACCCACACTGTTAACTCCTGGTGCTTGAAACTTAATTTTAGCTCTACACAACTTAACGTAGAAAAGTTTCAGAAATAAAAGATATTATATTTACTTTATACCTCATCATAGGACTGATTTTTCTGATTGCTCTAAGCTGCTTCTTCTTGGTAAAGCACCTAATTCTGCAGGTGAATTCAGTACTTTCTTTGGGCATAACTAGCCAGTTTGGGCTCGCTAACTTCTATTGGTCAAATACCGATACACTTAATTGATTTCATTGTTCATCAATTTCAGCTGGGAGCAGAGGGAGTGTCACTCTGTTCCTCAGCCCACCCTCAACCCTTATCATCAGCAACTCAGGCCTCCGGAAACCAAAAAAAGCTTTTGTTTCCCTTCTACAGTTTCAACAAACCCAACAGGATACATAAGCCTGGAGAAAGAATTCAACACAAATGTTAAAACAAAAATCAATAAACCTGAAGCAACTCCATCTCCGAATCATGATACACAATGACATGAGATTAAGTGTGTCAGGCCCAAAGCATGGGTGAGCCTGACCACCTGATTTCTATTCTTCAAAGGAAGGAAAGTTTTCCTATTTTTTATTATCACTCTGTCATTGTTTCTGATTAAGCCAAAAACTAGTTTATGAAATAATTAAGCATTGAAATAACAGATTTTTGTTGTATCAATTACAAAAGGCATTCAGAGGTGTTAGGAAAAACCACCTCTGTAAAAAATGCAAAATTTCTTCCACTGTGAAGAACACGTATACAAACTGCAACAGAGAATTCAAGCTCTTGTGGAGAGGAGCAAAAGCCACAGAATCAAAGCAAAGTCATTACTATGAGTCAACTCAAAATTCACTGGACAATCATGTTCAATGCATTCAATGAAATTTAAAGGCATACTGCAAACCATACACTTAATGATCTGCAGGCTAGAGGAAGAATTTCTCTCTTTAACAGACAAGAGTAATCAATAGGGTGCCCCACCAAACAAGGACCAAAGAACAATCAGGTTTTTAACAGTTCTGATATATCAGCATTTTCTAAAGATCAAAATCCAGAAATTTTAAACATTGATTCACACCACAATGAAACAAGCACTTAAAAAAAAAGAAAAGAAAATAAGCACATAGAACATGTACATAGATCAATGAGAATTTCTTGAGACGCTGGAAGAAACAGGCTATAGTCTTTTACTTGAGAAATAAAACTACTTTTAAAGATAAATGCTAAAACACATTTCATCATTCATGTTGCCTTGAAAAATCTGAGGCACTTGTATCTGATTAGAAAAGCAATTCTGAGTAATAGTGTGTTACAATTCAGAGCCAGTTTGCTTTAGAAGAAAAGAGAAAAGAAAAGCTACCGTTTCTCATATACTGCACAAAGTGTGAAGAGTCTCCCTGCCTCTTTCTCCTCCCGTTTTCTAAGCTCATGCTTCCCAACCCTTCTGAAACAAGTATGAGAACCTCTTATTCCCGCCAATATGCCAAATGACAAAAGAAAATCAATTTATTTGTGTAAGTATATGCTTAAACCTTGAACTGGAAGAGAAAGATATCAGAAGTCTATATGGAACTTATTTCTACATTCCTGAAATCACACACACAAACGTTCACACAGACACAGACACAGACACATACCCCCTGGATTACTGGGAAATTCACAAGCTTAGGATTTCCATCTTCTAGAAGATAACTTTGTAGTTAGTTTAAAATACAAAACTGTCAGCTTTGGAAAGCCTTGATCACCTGCTAAACCATCCAAATATCAAAGAGACCCAATTAGCCTTCTCGGTAGAATGTAATTTCCCATGATGGCAAAACATACCCTAAAAAGTCCTTGATCTAAGTCTCGTGTTTATCACTAGCTATGATCGTTTTTAAGCACATTAACAGATTCAGAAACTTATGTCTCAACAGCATTTATTCTTATTGAAATAGTATACGTGTTCATTTGCCTATACAGAGACCAGGTCCCATGATGGAGTTTAAGAGCTATTTTGTGTATTGCAATATTTATTTTTAAGTGCAGAAAAGGAGGGTGGGTATTACTCAGTTGTAGAGCACCTGCATAGCATGCACAATGTCCTGGCTTCAGTCCCCAGTACCTCAAAAAAAAATAAATAAAATAAGGGCATATTTAAAAATGAGTAAAGTTATAAAAAAATGCAGACTTAAAACCACTGCAATCTAGGAGACACAATTACAATAAAAAAAACAAGAGTTTCTATCAATTATTGGCTATTTGCCAATCGCAGAGACAACCAGAAATCACACCTGATAACCATCACGTGTGATTCTCAGCAACCCTACTAAGTAGACACGGATGGGAAACCAGGCTCTGCAGATGAGGAGACGGAGCTCAGAGGAGCCGGGGACGCTGACCGTCCTGCTTCCCGTGACACCACATCAGCCCAGGGCAAGCGCTGACGGAGCTGCAATGAGGGGACACCCAGCTGCATGGAACCTTGGGGCACTGGGGAGTCCCAGAAAACACTAAAAACTGTTCAGTGAAAAACCAGCTCAAATATAATACACTGTGCCACATTCTTTAAACAGGGAACATGAGTGAGACCTTTTTGATGCCTCTGTGTCCTTTCTGCCATCGTCAGTTACTTGCCCTCACAGCGTGACCAGTGATGAACTGGACCCCATATGAAGCGCACTCAGATGGCAGAGCATTTGAAGCTGTTTTATGAAGTTTGTAAGACTCTGTCTGTGCCTCACACAGGCGGTCATCCATCACTTCTCACCGGTGTGGATGTACCACCTGAAATCACTCCTTTCTGCTTTTTAAAATCCCTTCATCTACTCCAGACTTTTCAATAGCAAAGAAGCAGCTAAACCACAGACAGTGGACAGCTTTTCACCAAATTTCTTGAACAGCCCATCGGACTACCTGGAAGCCCTTTACTTTTATTAAACCCACTTCCAGGTACTTCATCATTTTCGGATTGGTGGACTTGGCCTCTGACTGAGCTACTCAGAGAGCTCCCAGCCTCACATCCGTGAGAGGACCCTGCTGTTGGGAGAAATCAGTGAGAAAGGCGTACATCCCCCAGTCATGTCTGCATGGCTAGAAGTGCCACAACGTGCTAAAAATTTATACCATCATAACCCCTGGGCTCCCATGGACTGGTTTCACATTAACCAAACTCATGAGACACTGATGCAAGAAAACCAGAAATTTAACTTATTAATGTAACAGAAGATGTGAAACTATGAACCAGACTGCAATATCAGAGTTCAACCATGAGTATATGTTCTCCTCCACGGCCCAAACACGGGCAGGCAGTCACATGGCAAGTGTGGACAGAAGCAGAGCAGGAAGGATTTCTAGATGAATTCAATGGACTAAATTTCTGTTATACCAACAGATCTGCTGCCTGGAAAACAATTAATTCTAATCACGGTGCACTCTTCGTGGACAGTTGCCGAGACACGACTGTGAGCACCTGTGTAACTCTCCTTTCCCTGTCCTTTCTGGGCTAATTGATGCACAGACGTACAGAAATCGAGGGATGCAGATACATCTAAACACCCAAAGCCCATTCTGGGAGCCACAATACCATACAGCCAGGGTTAAAATACTTGCTCTGCCACTTACTAGTTCTGTGACCTTGGTCAACTTACCCTCTGTGTGCCTCAATTTCCACACTGTGAAACTGGGATAACAATCAAACCTTCCTTACTCGCTTGTTGAGAAGATTGAAGGATTCATTTCTGTAAAACGCTCAGAAAAGAATGTAGCACATTTTGGGTGCTCAACAAATGTCAAATTAATATTACAGTGGTTTACAAGTCTCCTTCCTAATCATCTTCTGTGTTTCCTGGCTAGACTAATACCCAAAGGAAATTCTTATTTCTCCTTTTATAAACTCATGGGATGAACCCTTCTGTTCCATCCCACCACCTGTTTAAACTGATGGAAGGGATACCTCCTCCCCACTCCTCTGGGCCATGCAGAGTGCTACTCCCTTCACAGCCCTGACCCCTGGCCCACAGCTAGCCCTCCTCACATTAACAGATTGAGTTGTGATTCCGGGGAGACAAGCAGGGCATGTGAAACCCTTCCTTTCCCTCCAGTGTTGACTACCCTAGGGAAGCACCCTGGATGCTCAGCTCCATTGCAGAACAGCCCTGTGCATGATGGGGCTCATTCTCTCAAGGGAAGGCTTGCTGTGGCCCAGAGATACCTGGGACAGGGTGAGTCTCTACTTCTGGGACACAGTATCATGACACTCATTTATCCACAGCCCTGAAGTTCATGGAGAACGTGGCTTCATCAGTAACAAAGAAGACATTTATCGCCTGCCTACTCTTTTGTGTCATCTCTCAGTTGGCTGCTGGAGACAACATGTGTATAAGTATTGGTTCCCCTTAGGCCCCAACATATATGAAGTAACAAAAATTTCTGTGGCTTAACGTTGGTCCAGGGCGACTGTGTAACAGTTCTGACTCTGCTGATGCTAAATTATGGGTGTAGGAATTATGGAACGTCCTCAAATATCTTTCATCATAAAATCAGCTTTTCTTATTTTCTTGTTTCTTTGTAATTACCAAAGACTATAAAATGATGGCTGCACACAAAACAGCAGCTAAAGTTTATGAGCTCTCTTGACATACCCACTGTGGTAAACATGTTACATAATTACTAATTCTCACAATTCTACAAAGCAGATATGAGTGTCCCCTTCTCACAGACGAGGGGAAAACTCAGAACGAGCTGACTCAGGATCACATGGTTCAGTGTCAGCACGTGCAGGCAAACCCAAGTCAAGAAACTACACCCCATCATATATGTACCAAATCAACTCCCACCAATTAACACACAGCGGCGGGGTCAATACTCAGGGAACTCAACACACCTTTCAGCTTTATGGTGCTCCAGAGGCAGCTTCTAGCTGTTTTATAATATCCCGGCTCACTGGTTTCTAACACTAGAAGAAAAGCCCGATTTTGCCATTGTTTGCACAGCAAGTCTGAAATGTTCACAGCGAGATAAAAGAATAAAACTATGATATAAGCAGAAAAAATTTTCCAGGTAGAAAGACATAATGGACGTTGTGCTATTCTGAAGCATTAAGCAAAGGAATCAAAATAAAATCACATTGTTTAAGCCTTATTTTACAAACAGAAAAATTAAGACTGTAAAAAGTTGCAACAGCGCCACCTATGGCTAAAAAGACCTTCCAGGTTGCCGGGAAACATGCAACACAAAAATTGACTGTAAGATGAGAAACGAGAATCAGATAACTAGAAGCTTATGTAGCATATACTGCACTTTGCTTCGGGGGGATGGAGGGGTATTCAGTATTTAATCTGATATTGCTAATACTCCTAAATATAAGCAAAAGACATAGGCTCATGGAAGCTCATCTTAGAAGAGGAAAGAATCCAGTCCAGCCACTTCATTTTACACGAGGGGAGACTGAGACCTGAGATCTGTCCTCCTGGCAATCAGCAGCAAAGCTCTCCTAGGTCTCATGTCTTGCACTGTAGTAAAAACCAACAGAACTGTACTAGGCCTATATTCATAAAAGTCACGTCTGTATTTTTCCAACAGTAGGTAATCTAAGTATCTTGCAAAATACTTCTCAAAGAGCCAGGAAATCATAGAAGGGTATTGAAATACAAAAACATTTATTTACATATTAAAACAGCATGAGCTTTATTATCTCTATTAAAAAAGTGACATGTCAAATCAAAATTTTGAAATTTTAAAACCTGAAAAGAGTGCAGAAAAAAATCAAAATTTTCTTTAGTCACAAAAGAGAGAAGCTTATTCCCTGATAATAATCAATGTGGATTTTTCTAAACTTAATGGTTCTGGTCAGAATCCCGAGAAATTAAATGTCTGATGGATGGTTACACGGCAACATGAATTCTGAGCTTACATTCTGTGTAAATAATCTTCAAGGTCGTCTGCTTAAGGCAATTTAAGTAGTCCCTGTCTCACTAGAATGACACAGATTTCATTAAAGCTTCATACTGCACTTAAAAAAAACAATCCTAGTTACTTTAAGCCATATTAATGTATATCATATATACACATATTGAATATGCATCAGAAATAAGCTACCCTTTTTAGTATTCAGAGTTGATACTTCTAAACTATCAGTCACTGTGAAAGCACATTTTTATTAAGCACCTCTACGGTGCTTTGTATACAAGGCGTCCAGCTCTCACAGTCAGACAAGGTAAACCATATTACTCAAATTTCACAAATGACGAAATATACTTAAGCCATGTAAACAACTAAGATATTCATCATCAGGAAAGAAAAGAGTAAGGATTTTACTTACAATACTCACTGACAAAGTTTTCTTTCATACTAAGACTACATAAAACAAATTCAGTGTTTGGAAATTTTTCAGTAAATAAGCACCACTAGAAAAAACAAGTAACATCATTAGCAACAGTTGGACTTTCAAAGACCACTTCTCTCTTGCACAATAGTTATTTTAAATGTTTTGTTTTTAGTTCTCACAAAGCACTAAATTAAAAAACTATTTCCTTTACAGTCATTACCTGAGAATAAAACATTTGTGAAAATGTACAATTTTAATTTATGCCACTCTGCCTCTCATTCTCACTGGTGTCTCTCCTTTGAAGACCTCATCAGGCTGAGATAGCTAAAATCGGTCATTTATGGGCTCACAGGAGTTCGGGAAAACACTCAACGGGAAGCTGATTAGAGGAGCAATTGAGAATTCATCCTGTGCAGCCTGGATTCCAGCATCGAGCTAGCCACCGCCAGCTGCGTGTCATTTGGGGCAAGCTGACCCATCTCTCAATCCCTCAGCTACAAAAAAGGAGACACTGATACCTACAATCAAACACTTGCTATGAAGTAAAATATGAGCAAAGCATTTTAGCCTCAGTTAGGCGTCCACTCACAGCGAGTTTGGTCATTATGATGATGAGGATGTCTGTTAACAAATTAAGCTCGACCAAACAGGAGAAATCACCTTAAAGGAGAAACATTTTAAGTCCATGAGTATTTCCTTTTGGGTGGACTGTAGAATATTCTATAGATTTTTTTTTAATAAACCAAATTTTGTCCATTAATTGTAGATTTACAGGTTCATGGACAAGTCTCCAGAAAAATAATTAGAGGCCTCTAACCTCTGAAAATTAAGATGTAAATTTAAAAAAAAAATCAGGGAAGAGATTATACCTCATTTGGGAGAGTATGTGCTTAGCATGCATGAGGCCCTCAATTCAGTCCCCAGTAACTCCATCTAAAAACTTTGTTTTTTAAGAAATAGAGAATTAAAGCAAAAGGATGGAGGAATACGGAAATTTTTAGAGACTCATCTCAGATTTAAGATAGGGAAGAAACCATCCAATTCTCAGAAGAAATCTTGAGGACTATGTAAACTGGATCTGAGATGTCTAGTCTTTTAACATTATTCATGAAATCATATTACCAAGTCTTAAAACTACCTGATAACCCACAGTGGTGATACTGATCATAACAGCTACCATCACGTATCGAGCTCCGGCTAGGACTGCTCTGTTCTGACATCTCTACCCCTAAGGCCTCACCAGGCAGAGAGCACTAAATTCGGTCATTTATGAGCATCTCGTGTAAGTCCTCCATTTGTGCTTCTCACTCTCCCCTCACCAGCTCCTCTGAGGGAAGCACTGTTATCATCTTCCCCACCCGCAGATAAGGCCACTGAGGCACAGACACTAAACCCGTTCCAGGCCACATTGGAATTAAAGGACGTCTGTATTTCTGCTGTTTTGCTTTTGACAAAGGAATCTGAGATATCAATTCAAAGCAGACTGTTAAATAATCAAGTCTGTCAGGTCTTCACCTCAAAGAGCAGATACTATAAATTCCTGCTGTAGGATGAGGCTGCCGTCACAAACTGACTCAGCTTGAAATTAATATCCAAGATGAAGCAGCGGATACACGTAAATATTCACGATTGTCAAGTCTGCCCACGGGTCTGGGCCCTTCACTGCCTGAAAGGGGGTGAAATCCCCACCCGTGTCTGGGAGGGAAGCGCGGCTCTTCCCGGGCTCACCCAGGCTTCATAGGCTATTTACCCCCACAGACTAGCCTCAACGGTTAAAAGCTCTCAAGATTTTTACACCAGGCAAAACTGAAAGACATTTCTGTAGATGGAGCACTTTCTCAGGCTTAAATTTTTTTGCCTACACTCAGCCAGAGGGAGAAAAGAAACAGGACTCTACAAAGTCCTGACCCTCACCACTCACAGGAGTAGAATGACCACAGCAGAAGATGGCCCTTCACATTGCAGGATGTGAACAAAATAAAGATGCCCCAACAACAGGCACTCCCAGACACAGCGCTCAGCAGTCTTCTGCACAATCACAGTTGTGCAGCCCTCAACACCTTCTATTTCCAGAACACTTCATCAGCCCAAAAGAATCCCCCTATCACTAGCATTCACTCCGTAATCCCCCTCCACCCAGCCCCTTCCAACCATCACCTGCTCTCTGCCTCTGCATGTGCCTTTTCTGGGCTTTTCAGATCACTGAAATCAACAATATCTGGCCGTTTGTGTCTGCTTCCTTTCAATTAACATGCTGTTAGCAAGGCTTGTATATTTTGAAGTGGCATCAGCATCTCTTTATTTTTTATTTTTTTTGGAAACGTTAAAGATTATTAGAAGGTGGTAAGTACTATCAAAAAGAGTAGAGTGGAGCATAAGTGATTGTGTTTCAAAGGGAAAAGTGTGGGTTGAACAGTCAGGGTGGACTTCCCAAAACAGGTGGCATTTTTCATTTTCCTCTTTTTTTTTTCTTTTTTATTCACTCTTACGTGTGAATAATGTTCCACTACATGGAGATACTACATTCTGTTCATCCATTCAGCAGCTATGTATGGACGAGGTCCAGAAGAATGAGTGTAAGGGGTGACTAGCATGGATGGCATTTAAGCAAAGGGCAAAATGTGTTTTCAAAAAAAAGCCAACAAACAGAGGCGCAAGGAAATTCAGTGCGTTTCTGAGCAAAGTGCTTGCTTGCTTCGGCAGGACTACCGTGCAGGGCTGGGGCGGATATTGGCAGGAATCACGGTGAGGGAGTCACCTGAGAAGACATCCCACTGCAAGCAGCTCAGCCAATCCTCCTCCCTCATCCTGTATTGTTAGAGCAATGTTTCTAGGTTACTCTTATTTCAATTAATAGCATTTAACTGCACATCTGATCATCACCATCAGACCACATTACCTCCAAGTCACAGAAAATCATTCACTGACCGGAGCAGCACCAGGACATAATGGTGATGGATTAGGGAGTCCTGCAGCATTCCAGCCTGCAGGCACAAACCCCACATGTGCCCTGGAGATGTCCAGAAAATAAAATGCATGGAAATATCTCACTGCTGGAACACGACAGCTGCCCTCAAATTGCCCGAAAATCATGCTGGCAAAGCACTACTCAACCTTCTCAGTACAAAAAAAAAAAAAAGCTAAGAAGGCAAATTTAGGCTCTTCCATTGAAAACCAGCAGCCACCACTGCCAGTATTTGAGCTGGAATGCTCCTGACTTTGAAAACCACTGCGCAGTTACTTTTCAAACGTGAAACTCATATATATATACCACGTAGATGATATTGCAGTAGGATTTTTCTTTTCAAAATTTCCAGTTGCAAAATTAGCACAAGAAAGTTTATGTTTAGGCTTTAAAAAAAAATCAATTATCCTCCATTTTCTTAATTTTGAACTTATTATTATTTTATAAATGGAGCTATGGTGCGTATTTAAAACCTTTTGATTTCTGAAAACAAGACGTTTATGACCTCACTATTTCAGAGCAAACTTTAACGATTCTTTGAGAGGTGGGGCCTGGGGTGCTCACTAACAGCTCTTTAAATACTGACAAGGATGTGCTATTAAGTAATACAAAGGCTCTAAGTCCACATTAGCTCAGAAAGCAAAGAAACCACACCAAAGACTTCCTTAAATATTTTATATATTCCTATTCTTTTGAATATTAAAGCTCTTAAAACATATGATTTTTTTTGAAAAAGACAACAGCTGTAATAATTTTCCTCTCACCAAGAAAGCAATCTTTATCAGGAATAAAAACCCCTATGGAAATCGAAATGACAGGACGTTTCTAGCTAAGTGAACATCCAGATCTGAACACAAACCTAAATCCTATCAGATCTCACTCGAAGGAGCTCTACAAAGGCCTGGGCAACCCTGGAGATTAGCTCTTTTGTTCCAAATGTTGGCTGAGCTAAGATAATCACACTAGGCATGGAAAGAGAGAAGAGGAATGTCCCCCTGGCAGCCTCCATCAGTTTTCTTCCAGCCACAAGGTGCCTCTAGGGCAGCCCCGCTAACAAGTCCCCCATAAGAAAAGCCGGCATCCACACTGCCCCTGCCGTCCCCAAGTAGCCCCGAAGCCCATATCCCAGCCTGTGAATGGTCTTCAAATGATCCCCCAGTTGGTGGCACCCTCCACCTCTTCCCCGCTACACACACAAACAAAGCCACGACAGCCTTCCCAAAGCACAAATTTGATTACATCAACCCCACTTCAAACAGTTCAGAGGCTCCCTGGTAGAGTTCTAGCCCCACCCCAGACCCTGCTCGCCCAGCCTCATCTCAGTACATAGGTCCCCAGTGACCTCAGGAGCCCCCTGACCTGCTCCTACTTCCCACTTGCCTCCAGGTTCATATTGACTGTTTCCCAAGGAAGCCTTCCCTCCCTCCAACCTCCACAATTTGTTCCTCTCTTCCTAGAACATTCTAGGCTAAGTCAACTTCTGACAATGCTAAGCTCTCAAGAAGCAAATACATTTTGCTTATTTATGTGGCTACACTCTCTCTCCCCTAGACTCACTGAAGTGCACGTGTTATGAATAAATGAATGACGGGTTGGATCTCAAAGGGACAGACATACCTGCTCTCGCCCGTCCCGACCCTTTTGTCTGTAGTATATCAGAAGCAAAACCAGAAGTACCTTCCCTGAGGGTCACTTCTGTTGACACCCTTCACTGCCTACTGTGTCAGTTCTAGTAAAACTCAACTTCTTCCAAAGCCCTACACCCCGGACTCTCTCCAGTGTCCTCCCCAGCAGGGGCTCCCTCCACCCTGGACCGCACAGGGCACTCTCCCCGGGTCCCCACACCAAAAGCCTCCAGGCCTCTGCCCGGGCTGCCCCTGCGATCTGAGACACATTCTTGACTCCTTCTCCTGGCTGACTCTTACTCTGTCCTCACAACTGAAAATACAGCCCATTTCTTCCAGGAAGTCCTCTCTGATAATGTCCTTTAGGTCTTGTCTGGGCTCTATCTATAGCAGCAGTACATGGTGACCAACTGGGTGTTTGCCCGCTCCTTTGAGACCACGAACACTTGGGAACCACGTGGGAAGGAGTGAGAGATTACAAGACAGGTGGGGGAAGCAAAAAGCAGAAATCACAGCCCAAGTCCCAAATTCAAGGATACTTTCTCAGAAAAAGGTATAAACTATTTCACACGTGTGCAATTTGGCTACTATTTTTGTGGCTTGTGGACAGCAAGAACTTGGTGTTCTAGCCCAAAACCCAGGTTACATGCAAAGAAATGTATATATTCTTATCCAAAGGAAACCAGAGCTGCTCAACAACAGTTTTCATTTAGAACTGAAAGGAAATTTGATAAAGGCAATCTCTCTCTCTCTCTTCTTTCTTTTCTGGAATCATATAATTTTAGAAGTATTTGCGTGACTAACAGACGTCTACAGCCCGTGATTCTGCACTGAAGTGTTTGGGGCTGAGGAAGCCCAGATTACATTCACTCTGTAAATGCAATCACACCAACACACTGATAGGTGCCGTGAGTGGTGGAGCTGATGTTCCAAAGCAGGCAACATTATTCTGTAAGAGAACTCTAAATAGAAAGTAAGAAATGCAATGTCCTGTACTCAATTTCATTTGCTATATGGGCCATTAACTGATAGTATATTTTGACTAATGAATCCCAAAAATAAATTGTCAACGTCGATTTTCTTCATCTGACCGTTTTATGCTAACATCGGATATTAAACTCTCACTCCATATGGAAAGCTCAGGCCTATGCTGCAGCACAGATACATCCCGAGGAAGAAAGCCGACCAAGGGAGAACTGGAGAGTTTCCCTTCAGAAGCTGCAAAGTCTGGTTTTGCACCTGTACACCATTTGCAACCACGTCATCATCAAAGGAGTTAGACGTTACCTCTCTGGGGCGAAAATCACTGCGTGCTTCAGAACCATCAAAGAATGCTGAGCTTTGTGAAACAGTCCAGAGGCGCTTAAATCATACTTTTTCTGAAAGGCTCCAAAACTGACCCACTTCACCATTCCAGGTATAACAGGGAAGTACTGGAAACAGTAGAGAGAACATGCCCTTGAATTCTGACAAGGCCCTGCTTGAATCCTGCTACAGCATTTACTAGTCACTAAATGGACCAATTCTTTAACCCCTCTGAGAAGGCTTCCCAATCCCCAAAAGGGGGCTGTCAGCGCCCACCTGGGAGGCATGGATGTGAATGCAACACGCAAGTAGGGCGGCCGACTGGTACCTGACACGGGGCCTGGCTAGTTTCCCTCCGCTGCCCTTTTCCCCCTTTAAACTTGCACTGTTCCCCCGGTAACGATCAAGCCCCCGGAACAGACTGCCCGTATCTTCTGTGTATCCCTGGATACATGCCTTACCCTTAGGAGGCCAGAAAAACAACTGCCTCCTCCCAAGTCACTAACAATGTTCTTAAGAGTCTGGGTATTTTTAACTCTATTTTTCAGGGAGACTATTCCAGAATTTTGCAAGCACCATTCTCCAGGATGGCTCCCCTCCCAGTGCCCATCCCTTCTCACCTCAGATCCTCTGTCTGACTGCCTTCTGTTCATGGGAAAGCGAGTCCGGTAAGGTGGGGCTCCCTAGACCTCCCTCCCTCCCTCACAGGTGATTGTGACTAACTTCTCCCCATTCCTCACTGCAACTCTAGCATCTGAGGAGTCTACCCTCCCGTACCCTGCAGACTCTGCACCTTCCCAAGACGCACACGTGGCCACGACCCTCCCTTCAGATTTCTTCCTGGCTGGCCCTGCCCAGCCCCTGGCCCCTTAAGGATAACTGGCATTGCTTTGAAAATGGCAAACGCCACTGACTGACACACCAAAGCTGTATGGTCTGGGCTTTCCTCCAACCAAGACACAGCCCTGCCCCCCCTCAGCCTCAGTCTGCAGCTCTCGAGATGATCTAATTCACATGCAAGGCTGTGAACACCAGCTAAGAATGACGACTCCCAACGTGTATCTCTAGTCCGGCTCCTTCACCTGAGCCCCAGGCTCATCGACCCGAGTGCCTCTTTGAAGTCCTAATTTGGATGACAAATGGCATCTTAAAAATGCCTCATGTCCACCATTTACTCTAGAATTCCATTCCTGGCAGGTATCTCCCAGACTCCCCATTTTAGTAACAGCCCCAGCACCCACCGAGGTGTCTGAGGTCACATTCAATTTCCACTGTTCCCTCCCCCAGGCCCTGCCCTGGAATCAGTCCTGTTATTTCCATCAATAAGCCCATCTCAACTGTAGTTCTGTAGGGACCATGGCCGGAAACACACAAGCTCACAGCATGGTGCACTAACAGTCCTCCGTAGGGTGCTCCCTGGAGGGGGAGGCATCTCCTGCTGCTGTTCACCTCAGAAGGCAGTGGATTCTCACACAGGATGTCCAGGAGAAGGGACTCAAGGTTCTCCCATGGTCTGAGCTTTGAAGGGCCCGAGGTCTGGGGGAGCTCCTAATTAGCAGACACACTTGCCAATGAGCAGATGAGGATGGGGGAATCCACGCAAAGCTGTTATCACTTCAACTCATGGGCTCTCAGGAGCCACGGGAAAGGCCTGTGTCCAGTGTACAGCCCAGCCATCACAGATCCCAGCCTGCATTTGCCAACCCGGACAGCCTAGACTCCATCTACTTGCGACACTTACTTCTGTTCTGTTCCCCACCCAGAATGTGATGGACTCATTCAGATATTCTGGCCTGTCTCAAGAGAGACAAATTCAGTGAAAAATGAAGTGTCCACATTTGGACCAGAGCATGAAAGGAGAAACAAGGCCTCATGTTCAGCATGATGGTGGTGGCCAAACCCTTCCACCGGGTGAGATGAACCATGGTGAGGGTGAGAATCCAGGGTCCTAGGTCGGCCAAATCATCTTCCTTCACGGTTGTCTGGGGTGTTGGAGACTGACTACCACAAACTAACGACACGGCTGTCAGTGGTGGATGTCAGCTGCAACAGAAACGGATTCAACTCTTTACTGCCAACATGGGTTAAAAGTAAAGGCCGGGGCAGGGAGGTCTGCACGGCTGCTGAGGCAAACCACAGACCCAGCTCTGAATGCCCACTGGCTGGAGTAGAGAGGAAGCTACGGCCCTTTTAGCTGTCCCTGTGTCCAACAGATCCAGGTGAGCCAGCTACTTAGGAGAAGGTCATGTTGTCCTGATACCCAGAAAAACCAGCCTCGTAAAGGGAACAAATAGTGTCATGGATTTTAGACCCAATTCTGCCCCTTTATGAAGGCAAAGTAAAGTAAATGGCACGGGGAAGTTGAATGCAAAAAAAAAAAATTAAAGAACCAAACGGTGACCGCTTCCTCCAACAGCGTCCCCTGCAGCTGTCACCTCCGTGGCGGCCACTTCATCATGACGGCCAGGAAGCGCCGTCATGCACGTCACACAGCGACAGCCAGGAACCGCGTGCCGAGCACGTTTGTGTAAAAGCAGGAATCGAGCAAAATGCTGCAGAGTTTGACCTTACAAGTTTAAATACTCCATGAAAAGAATCCCTGAGCACCCGACAAAATCAATTCGCATCTTACTTCTTCAAAACAATCAAACAAATTTAATAAGGGCGCATTTGTCACCAAATAAAAGGAGGACCAAACATGTTCCTCAAAAGCAAGGATTTCAACAGGTATCAAACACCAGTGGGTGATGAGCTAACAAAGCAAATATTCCAAAAACTTAGAAAATAAAAAATGACTAAGATAATAGATGGATCAAAACAGCTGTTAAGTTATTGCTTTTTAAAGTGATGGAGACTGTACGGAGGGCAATCTGGCTATTTCCAATGCAGGGTGTGCACAGCCCACATTTTCAGAAGCAACAACATGCTCACTGGGCAGTACAAGTGAAAAAGGAGTAAAGAAAAGGAAAAGAGGAACAAGAGAAAATTAGAATCACACAAGAACAAAAATGATTTTGACTGCATGTACAAGAATTTATGTGAGTGTGTGAGGCCAGGGACACGGGGATGGTGAGGCCCAACCTCACCTCCTGCTCAAGGGAAAGCAGGGGCCTGAGGGGAGCGGCGCTGCCGGGGGACCACAACGTGTTCAGCTCCCCTAACCAAAATTCGACCTACAAGCGTCTAGGCAGCTTTTGAGCTACAAATTGTTGTCGCATTTCAGTCTGGACCGTTTTACTCACTTCCACCAAGAGTAGCAGGAGAGAATGAGGCTCTGCTCCTGCACCAAAGCATTGTTTAAAAAATTAATGACTGTGGAATAGTAAAATAAACAATGGAGTAAAAGTGACTGGAGGAGAATGTGCTTGACCCTAGCTCACTGGCCGCGTTATCTCAATGACGTTCAGATGCTGGCTGAGCCCTTATGGTACCACAATAGACAGACCCACAAGGAGGCAGGTTTAATGCGCTGAACCACTGTGGGCTAAGTACACATCCGGCTACTCCGCCAAGTCCCAAGGGCAGAGTTCAAAGGCAAAAACAAGCTGGCATTCTCTGGTGGGTCTGCAGACTCAGAGACAAGCATTTGTTGAGCAAAAATATCACCAGTGCCTCCTATGACAAAAGAAGTGGCACTGGCGTGGGGCCTGGGGCAGGGCTCCAGGCTTCCACTGCTCACTCACCACTCTGCCCAGGGGGAGAAGGTGGTCCCTGCTTAGGTTTTGCTGATGCACCTACCTTGACTAACGTCTGGGGCCTCAGCAGGAGTTGACAGGTGAGGTGAACAGAGCCAGACTCTGTGTAGCACGGTGCTGGGAGCTATGCCCTCAGCAGTGCCCAGGCTCCTAAACATGTCAACTCATCTCCAAGAAGCAGATGGGGAGTGCGAGCATATAGATCACAGGGCCCTGTGAGGACAAGTACAGATCATGGCCACGACATGCCTCTCCTCTTCCTTAAGCCATAGAGGTATTTCCGGGGAGGAACAGAAAATTCATCCAGAGCCTGCTAGGTGGGCTCTCGCAGGTGGGACTAGTGTCCCCTGTGCTTCTCACTCACAGGGCTGGTCTAGACATTCTTTTTATCAATTCTCTAGCATCTTCTCCTCCAACTTACCAACAACCAGAAAGTAGGATCTGATCTTAGGTAAGTTCAAGAATCACAGAGCACCACCTCCAAAGCGGGCCCGGTAGCACATGCCAGGTCTTCTGACCGCCACCTGTGGGACCACCATGAGCCCTCTCCAGACTCAAGGACCGAGGCCGTAGGCCGGGGGGACACAGCTTCCCTCACTCACCCCAGCAAAGGGGGACCACGTCTCGGCAAAGGCATCTCACCCTCTTCAGCCCGAGGGACAACACGATAGATATATGGGGAAACAGAGCAGAAGGTGGGGGGTAGGCAGCCCAGAAGAGCTCATCTGTACTTCCGAGGCAAAGTGGGGCCATTGACTTAATCACAGGGACAAAGTGGGAATGAACATTTCCCTGCTCTGTCCCATACACCGTGATACCCCTTTCCCTGCATAAGGAGTTCATTAGGAAGTCCCTGGCGGTGTTTCTGATGTCCTAACTTGGCATGGTGGCTGTCGGGCAGGAAGAGATGGCCTGAGCTGAAAAGGTGCTGGGCCTGGGAGGCAGGTGACAGCGGCTCCAGCCGCAGCTCAACCAGCGCCTCGTTCTGCCTCTCGGGGCTCAGCATCTCATCTATAAGCAAAGGGATGAGCATGTACCAGGACAGGCTGCCCAACAGAAATGAAATGAGAGCCATGTAAAGAAAGTTTCCCAGTTGCCACGTTTAAAATTTGAAACAAAGAAACAAACCAACAAACAAAAAACAAATACTAGAATGTGATTTTAAGAACAGATCTTACTTAATCTACTGTATGTAAAATACTATTATTTTGACATGTAATCAATATAGGAAGTAAAGAGATAGTTTATGTACTTTTACTAGACAAGCCTCAGCGTCTGATGTGCATTTGACCTACAGCACATCTCAGCTGAGTCCAGCCTCCTCCCCAGTGCTCCTAGCATCAGTGGCTTTGGCTACTTTATTGGACAGCAACTCCAGGGGTCCCACCATGTTCCTGTAAACTCCTGGCTGTAAAGCGGGAGTAAGTGTCCACACTAACCCTAAAAGGATCTCTCTGAAATAAAGGCGGATTCACTTTGAAATGTCTGGAAACCGGCGGGCTGTACCTCCCTCCCCCCTTGGCTACAAGATTGACTTCTTCCTTGCTGATCCCTTTCTGGATGTAGGGAAGCAATCCAGCACACAGCCAAGGTGGACTGGCTTCCAGGTAAACTTACCTGCTGTCTGTGTCCAGTCCCATGAAGTCCTCCTTCTCAAACGGGATGTAGGGGAGGGGGATCTTGTCCCCAGAATTCTTGGGGCCACCATCCAGCCACTTGGACTTGAGCAAGATGAAGAGTGACTCAGTGAAGTCCTCGATCCTCTTCTCCACCACCCTGCAGTACTCTTAGATTGAAGGCAACGTCGGTGCGCGTCTGCTCGGCTACCTCCCCATGCTGCACAAAGACAAAAAGCTGAGAGTCATTAAGCGATGTGCCATACAGCTCCTCTGCATGTGGAGCTTCTCGAAGGCCTTGGCAGAGAGACATTCGGTAATGGTGACAAGGCCCACGACCTTGGGGTGTTTCTGGAAGACGCTCCACCGATTCTCGGGCACATAGCGGTGCCTGTAGTGGATACAGAGTGTCCACTGGGAGCCACAAGGGCTGATATGGCTAACCGAGGTGAGTAGCTGATAGATGCAAAAGAAATTCTCCTCTGAGATGATCTCTATGGATTGGACCACAACGGGACGAGTCTGGTGGTCCTCAGCACACTGCACGTAGTCAGGGATGCTCATGTTGCAGGCCCTGCCGAGAGGGGGAGGAGATCGAGGTACATTCTCTGCTGTGTGCTATGGGCCCATCTGGGTTGCTTTGACCTGGTGTGTACCAGCCAGAAGACAAGGGAAGCCAAAGCAAATCCAAGGGTACAGTTTGTCCTCAGAGTCTGCATATGGCTACTGTAGCTCGATCACATTACCCAGCTTTTGGTCTAGGCTTCCTGCCTCTGCAGAGAAAGGTCATTTCTTATTTTCTATTTCCAAGCACCTAGCAAGGCCCTGATGCAAAGTCACTGCTCAAAAATGCTGAATAAAGAAATGAACAAAGGAAATGCTTCCCCAACCCCCTTCAGCAGAATATAAAGAAAAGGACCACAGTAGGATCAAAAGATCTGGATTCCTATTCAATTTATTTGAACTCCTAAGCTTCATAATAATGGATAAGAAAACTTGCCTTGGGGTAAAGGGTATTGTTCATTGGTAGAGCATATGCTTAGCATGTACGAGGTCCTGGGTTCAAACCCCAGTACCTCATTTTAAAAATGAAACAAGTAAATACACCTAATTACCCAGCTGAAAAAGTATTTTTTAATTCAAAAGTCAAAAAACACCTTGCAATTGACACAACATTGTAAACTTGACTATACTTCAATTAAAAAAAGCCTTGCCTTACAAGAATATATCTGGATTACGGATGTTTGAAAATGTAAAATGCATAGGGTACCACCTGCATAAAAGGAGGTGACTGTACACATGTTCTATCCTTCCTTTATGAGTTATACTTCCTTTGGGGGGTTTATAACCTCTCAGAGCTAATTTTCTCAGATTAAAAAATATAAACATTACCTGATTCTCAGTACTGCTGAAGAATCAGATAACTCTATGAAAGCATCTGACCCACAGAGTTTACTCAATAAATGTTTGTTGAATGAATGAATAAACAAGCAAAGTGAATGCTGCTCCCTGCCACAAACCATCATAATGGTACTGCCTGGAAATCCCAAGTCCACTTTCACCCGACTCTGCATTAACAATGTGGGTGACCTGGACAGGCCTGCGTGCTTCACGAAGCCCCAGTTTAATCGTGAATAGAAATAAGGGCAATAACACAAACCTCAAATTGTTAGTGAGTCAGTAATGAATTGTACCCCAACACTGCAAGATGGAACCATTAAGAAAACTGGGCAAAGGGCCCATAGGCCCTCTCCATATAATCTCTTACTACCACATGGGAATCTACATTACATCTCAAAATTAAAAGTCTAATATTTTAAAGAGGTTATCGAGGTTAGGTGAGCTCACTGTCTCAAATAAGGAACACACAGTACAAATAGGACAATGCCCAGCCCATGAGATACACTCAGTTAACATTCCCACTGAGCCCACTAGTCCCTCCAACTTCAGAGCAAGAGGATGGGTCCTCGTGGCAACAGGCCACAGCACCTGAAGCTAACAAAGCTAATGGTGTCCACTTAAAAGAGCCCCTGTCACCACCCTTGTTCTAATTTTCTATTTGTAATTTTTTTCTTTTCATTAAATTGGAACTCCAAATTGCATAGAATTCTTACCAGATATCATGATGGCAGCCCTTCAAAACCTGACCACAGAGATCATGATGGCAGCCCTTCTTGGTGAAACAATAAAATGAAAAGCCATTTCCACAAGACCTCTGTGTAAATCTACTAGGGAACTTCATCCTGGACTGAGGAAGAGGACTGGGGAGTAGGGGGTAAACTGGGACACGGAGAAATATGGGCCACCTGTCCCACAATGGACTTTAGACTCACCCTCACCCTCCAGGAACGTCTAAATACACACAGACAGAGTGCTATGGACAAGAATTTTTTTTTAAACAAATCCCTGAATCCCTAGCAGATCTTGTTTCTACCGAGACACAAATGTCTTATTTGTATAATGTTTCACAGAAGCCTTAAAATATTATCACCCCAACTTGACACATCAAGAAACTGAGGTAGAGAAGTTTATCACATTCTACAAGATTAGAGAGAGGCCACGTCAGACACCGTATTTAAATCCAAGTCCCTGCTCCGTTGCTCACACTAGAAAGTGTCACATACTGCCTCTTTCCTGCCCTCTCCCTGCAATAAATCTCTGAAGAGTCTTTTCTGTGTCACCTGCAATCAAAATCACATCAATTTTTCACAAAGAGCTATGTCACTCCTTGGAGGACATACCAAAATCTAAAGGGTTGGGTTGAGAGGAGATATTTGCATTTTCTGTTTCTCAAAGGAAACATGGCTTTAAAAGAAACTGAAAAGTATTTATCTAGTCTAAGCGCTCATTGTGCACAGAAAGAAACGGAGGCTCAGAGGAGAAGAGGAAAGGGCGTTATTAACAAATATTGCCTCAGTGCAGCACCAAGCCAGCCCTGGGCACTTCTGGGGGAGGATCTGGAAGGCCCAGGAGAATGAGTGTTAGAAAATAGAAAGAGAAGAAGAATATAAGGCCCCGTCTCTACACCACCATAACATGAATTTCCACCAAATTACCCAGTATGGGTGCAGCCAATATTAAGGTTGTCTAAACAGGTTATTGAAACCTGGAATTCTCAACCATAGTGGAAATTCCAGCATTTACTGTGCTTTTTTCCCAGTTCAATCATCAATTCAGTGGGCATTCTGTACCAGGGACTACACGAGACCTGGAGTTCTCCCAAATAAAGATCTCTATTACCACGTGTGCAAACCACATAAAGACCACCAGAAGAAAAGCGCCCACAGATAAGATGGAATTACTGAAACTGAAAGCAGCCAAAGAGCATATATTACTAGGAAAAATGGTGCTCCTATAAATGGACTCATGGACATAGAAAGCAAACTGTATTTAGCAGGCAGGAAAGGAGGGATTAACAGATACAAATTAGTAAATATAAAATAAATGACAAGGACCTGCTATATAACACAGGGAACTATATTCAATTTCTTGTAATGAGTTATACTAAAAACAATCTAAAACATATATATATACATATGCATATGTTTATAACTGAATCTCTGCTGTACACCTGAAACTAACATTGTAAATTGACTACACTTAAATAAAAAATAATTTAAAAAATAAGTAAAAATAAAAGCAATGCCATTAAGAAAAAATAAAAGAACACTCTAATCCCCTTAGCTGTAGGTGGTGGAGAATTCTGGTTGCAAACACCAAGTCCACTGGATCACTCCAGCAATGGCTGTCACTCTTTCTGACCATCAGAGAGTCACTTGTTTCACTGAGGTTTCTTTTCTCTTCTGTGAAAGGCTACAGCTGCAACTAACGATGTATAGAATCTCATCATTCACAAGCCCAACAAGTAGTGAGGACTTCCCATGGGCCAGGCTCTGGACAGAGGAAAATACAGGGTCCGAAATATATTCATGGGTAGAAGTTTGTGCCATAAAGACGTTAATTCTTCCTGTTTTGATAGACAGATTCATTGCAATTCTGATTAGAATTCCTACCAGATTTTTCTTGGAATGTAACAAGTGAATTTATGGTCAAGATTAGCCAAGAAATTTCTTTAGAACCACCACTGGGGAGGGGTGGATAGGTCATTAATTTCCACTGCTCTTTCTGAAGTGATAAAAACGTTCTGGAATAATAATGGTTGCACAACTGTGAATATGCTAAAAGCTGCTGAATTTTACCATTTAAATGGATGTACTTCATGGTGTGTGAACTATATCACAATAACGCTGTTATATGAAAAAATATTTCTTGACAAATATTTTTCTTTTTATACCACTAGTCTGTCCCACAATTTAAGAAAAACAAAAAACCAATACAAACCAAACTGTGCCAGGAGTTCTTTAGGACTGCAATATCCCTGGGTCTCCAAGGCCTCTGGTGATGCTGTTCCTGTTAACACACACTAGCTGGGCTGGGCTAGTTAGGGACTGTAACTGTCTTTTTAAAATCGACGGTCACACGTTTCACCCTTGGAGAGGGAAGGAAGGAGGATATCACAGCTTCATGCCTTCAGCTCATTTTTAACAGAACCAAGCCCTGCTTTCACCACTGTTAATCCCTCTCACTATAAAAACACGTGACATCAACAAGCACCGCCATCATAACACCTGAAAGTGTTCAAGGTACTTACCTGTGGCAGAAACACTGAGGGAGGAGACAGAAGCTTGCTCAGCACTGATGCTCCCTTTTCCCGACTCCACCAGGTGAAGCTGGGCGCTACAGCCAGAGGCCCTCAGCCCCGGGAGCAGCACACACGCCACTGAGCTGGTCCTGAGGGAGGGTGAAAGGGAAAGGAGGGCAGCCCTAGGGGGGAGGGAAAGGGGGGGTGCGGGCTGCAGCCCCGCTCGGAGGCCAGCCCCAGCACCAGCATAAGCCGCCCGCTCCCATCCAGGTCCGCAGACCACGCCCACCCGGGAAAAAGCCCGCCCATTGGTGGGGACGGGCAGGCGGCCGAGGAGAGGAAGCCCGGGAGGAGAGGACTCGCTGGCGGGAGAGGGGAAGGGGACGCCAGCCGTGGACTGAGGGGATCCCGGCTGCGTGAGAGGTGGCAGGCGCACACCTGGACCTGGACAGCTGTGGCCGGGGCGCCGGGGCAGGTGGTGCTGTCAGAAGGGTCTGGCCAGAGAAATTCAGCTGAACACGGGCTGACTGGCGCCCTTGGGGGCTGTGAAAGGCGGATCACCCTCCCGAAGCCGCCTGAACCCTTTCCCGGGAGCCCCCCACCTTGCACTTCCACAGCCAGAAGCCCCGGCCCCAGGCAGGAACCAAAGGCCTAACGGGCGACAGAGTTGAGAAGCATTTGGGGCCAATCCCCGGCTCGGACATGGAGCTTTGAACCAGGGGACCACCAGGCACCGACAGCGCATGCACAGGAGGGACATGGATCCTCTCTGGATTCTGTGAGAGAAGGTGGGACAGCGAGGGAGGGAGAAGATGGGAGCGGGTGGAGAAGAGGGGAAAAGTGGAGGGATACAGATGGACAGGAAGAGCAGAGAAGGGATGGGTCTGGATAGGGGAGTGTCGTAGCGGAGTTGGAGAGAAAAAGCTTTACCTCTAGGGCACCCTGAGATGGCAGACCTACCTCTGTACCCTTCTGTAACCGTTCAAGTCCCGCAGCTCATGTTTTACCTCCCTGATCCAGCCCTCCATCAGATGCTTCTGCAGAAACACTACGGGGATCACACCCGTTGCCCCCATGCGGAGCTGGGTTTTCTGTTGCTCTGAGAACCAAGCACCCGCAGGTGTTGTCGCTCAGAACTTCCTTGGGAAGAGTACATATTCCCCTTTTACACGCTGGGAAACAGGCAGGAAGGATCACTGCCTTAGCTCCACTGTCCCAGGTGTTGGGCTGGCGGGGAGTGGTGTGGTACAAGATCAGAGCCCCAGACAGAGCAGACTGCCTGAGTGTTGGTGCATAGTCCCCATCCCTCCTGGGTAAACCATACCCCACCCTAGTGGAAACATCAAGGGCTCACAGTGGTTTCCTGGGGGTGGAAGAGCTGTCCTCATGTGAAGGAAAAGTCCAGCTGGGCTAACAAGCTAAGTCACAAATCTAAGTGTGATAAGTGTCGGTTTACTGATCTAAGTTCTGCTGGGCTATCTCGTAAATCTGAAGTTTAGTGTCAGTTTATTGGGCTAACAACCTAACTCGTAATTCCAAGCTCAACAAGTGTCAGTAATGTGAACTATTACAAATTGATAAGCTGCAGTGTACTGATTCCTTGCATTTTGTTCTTTGAGTCTTATTGGCTAATATCCCCTTACTTGTATTGAAGTCTTTAAAACCTCATGTGCACGTCTTGGAGGTGCTCAGAAATTCGGAGCAGAAGCCCCTCTGAGCCCGCCGGCATAATAATTCTGAGTACTCCAGCACTCCGATTGGTGCTTGTTTCTTGGCTGGCCTGTTTCCATAACACTCAGCTCCAGTGCCCTGCTTTCTAGGTAAATAGGAGTGTTACCAAGTCCAAATTCATACTCCTCAGTGCTGGACAGGCCAATAAGTTTGGAAACCAGATGTTGGGGCTTGGAATAGCAAGTTTCTGTAGACCTAGTTGGCAAACTAATGTTCTGGAAAACCATCTCCCCAAGTCACAATTCAGGCTCCTTTCCTACGCGCTTGGTTGTTGCAAACTTCTTAGTGTAGGAATTCCTTCTTGTTAGAATCCTTTGTTCTTACAGCTATCTGCGTGGGTCAGATCCCTGTAAATCTCCAACAAAACAAACGTTATTTTCTATTCTGCAATTTGCTATCTTTTAATGAATGAAAAAATGTTAAATATCCTTAAAGGTCAGAGCTTCAGAATAAGCTCTCCTGTGTATTTCAGGCTCTAGGCAACAATTTTTTACAAGCAAGATGAAGCCTAGGAGACAGAGCATAGGGTTAAATTCAAAGGAACAGATCTAATATGGAGTCAGATTTGTTCTGTTCTATTACCCGGGCAGAAGCCACTTGAGGATTTAAATCTCTTTAAGTTAAAAATAACTAAAATTTTAAAGGAATTTACATGCATAGGTGGGAATGTGCAAAGCATATCTGGAAAAGCACCCAAAAGATAGTAAACAGTGGCATCTCCAGACAGGGCTGAAAGAACAGAGGATGAGGGAAAACTTCTTTCACTTGTGTATTTTTGTGCTCTGTTTGAGTTTTTTTTTTTAACCTTTTGCTTGCATTTCTTTTTCAGTTAAAATAATGTGTAATGGAGCAAAGGAGTAACTAGCTTAGCAAATACAGCAGCCATGGAATCACTAAGTCATCACTTTTGATTTAAGCCAGAAACATTTATTGACTCTCTCCAATGTGCTCAGTCCTGTTTTAAGACTTCTTTTATTATAATAATAAAATAATAATTTTATTTTATTATAATAATAAAATAATAATAATTATTATTATTATTATTATACTATTATTATTTCTAGTACTATTACTATTACTATTATTACTATTATTTTATGAAATAATAACATGGTATACCTCACCCCTGCCCATGACTGGTGGAAAACCAACTGAGTTTTTCTTGTGTTGTTTTCCAAGGAGTAGAGATGAGTTTATAAACAGAACACATCTTCAGGGCAAAACAGGCAGTGTGCATTACCAGCAGGCCAGACAGCAATGAAGGGTTTTCAATTGAGGCGCAAAGAAGCTGAGAGAGAAAGCCTCAAGGACACTACAAAAAGCTGCCCAAACTGCCATCTCCATGGTACTACTGAAATAGGAAAGAACAAATCTGACTCCACATTTGATCTGTTTCTTTGACTTTAACAAAGCCAAGTTAATATGCTCCGGTCTTTTCATGGGTTATGATGTCACAGAGGAAACGGACAGGTCAACAAGGAACCACTCTGCCGTGATCACGGAGCCGGGGAAAGGGATGGGTTGCAAGATGTATGAAGCAGCCGCAACTGTGCCCGTGCTTCTAGGCAGGTATCCAAAATCGCCTCGACAAGGTGTCAAACATTTGTGCCCACGTCCTCATCAACAGACATGTATTAAAGACAAATGGAAACATATAAAAGGCCAATACCCTTGCTGGGTACACCGTCCAAAGAACAAAGTCTCAGTTTGACAACTGGCCATCTCGGTTCCATGGGATTCATTCTTGGAGAACCTTAAAAACCACTCTTCTGTCCTCAAGAATTGCTGCATATTTGTCCTATCTTTGGCTCAGGGATGCAGCACGTTCAAGTGAACTTTAATGTCTGCACAGATTTGACTGTCTTTCTCCAGGTCCATTTGTCCTTTCCAATGAGGCCTGAGCTATGTCCATCCTCCGTAAGATCTATTCCCTCCAGTGACAGTTCATTGAGCCTGCAATTAAAAGCCAAGTGAACAAGACTGTCCTCAGCTAAAAAGTTGACCCACCCTTCACTGTTTTCTTAATCTCCTCTCCTGGCTAATTGCAACAGACTAACACCTCCCTCCACCAAGATTAAAAACTATGTCATTTTGTCTCCCCAAAGAGAAAGTAAGGTCCATAATAGAGGAGACAACTACATAGTCACCTCTGAATTCGTAGCATATAGAACTGTTAATAAATAGATCTATGATTATGGCTTCTTTCCTTTAAAACCTTTCTGGTTATTTGAATGAGACCTTGGAAGGGAGGTGTTTGCTGTCCAGTATCTTGATCCACAAGACTCTGGAGGACTTTTTCAGAATGGCTGTTCACTGAATCATTCAAAACACAACTTATCAATCAAGGAGTATCTGTGCTTTTCTGCCAGGCGTTTGTGGTCACTCTAATGCCAGAACAACTTTAAATTATATCCTTACTTTGGATTTGTTATTTTTCCCCTCTTCCAACAAAATTGACTTTCCTTAATTTCTTGCCTTGAGGAATTTTTTTTTTTTCCTATTTCACCCTTTAGTAAACCAAGATCCTCAGGATGGGCTTGGCCCATAATATGATCCCCCATCCAACTCCTAGTGTCAGAGGCCTGGGGCTCACATCCTGCCCTCCTGTCAAGGCAACTGAAAATCAGTTCAGGATCAAACCAGCACCCCAGGGATTCTAAGGCTCGCATATCTCCCAGAAACCCTGCTTTCTCATTTGTCTTGGCTTCTGAGAATTTTCCCTCACTTTCTTGACAATTAGTTGTGCAGCTTGAAAGATGAGGAAGGAAGGTTTTATTTCTTAATCAGCATTTTAAGGAACTTGTGTAATGAAAGTTTTCACGAGTTTCTAGAACCCTCCATTGCCGAGAAATAAAACACACTAGACATTTTCTAAATTTAGCTCCCATGTGCATTTTTTCTTTGTTTTTGTTTTCTTAACTGTTAACAGACATTTTTTAATTAAAAAAAAATAAGGCCCCAAAAAGGATAGAACACTGAAGGGGCAAACAAAATTAAAGGGCAAAGACAGAAAAATGATAACTACTCTACAAAGTTAATATAATACATACACTATGTATCAGATCAGCAATTCTCAGTAACAGCTAATTGAAAAATGACCATGAGGTAAAATTTCTCTCCTGTCAGGACATGGCCAACAGAAAATACAATTAAACCAACAAACTAATATCCTAAGTCTGGCGAGGTACAGAAGTCTACAAGCTAAATGTGTCTTCTTCTGGAAAAGAGGAAGACACACCAGCTCTTTTCTGTGGAGCCTGAGCCCACGGGAGGACGGTGAAGTGAGCTCTGTAAGTACCCAATTAGCAAACTGAGTGATGAATAAATAGACGTGAGCTTTGATGACAGAGGTGATACTACTATTCATTTGTCCTGTAAAGTATGACTTCCGTTCAGTGATCAATACTTCGGTGTCCTCAGGAGTTGACATTATTGGAAAATGCACAGCCTGGGCGCAGACCTCCACTTTCAGCTCGTGACACTGCACTTAGATGTCACAAGGGCACCTCCAACTCCACCTGCAAAGAGCTGACTTCACGGTGCTCCTCCAATAGCCGTCCTGCCCAGGGCCTCTGGTCGGGGGCTAAGTTCTCCGTGCCTCTCCCAACTCAGACCCATCACTCACAGATGTGAATGGACCCCTCCTTCAGGGCCCAGATATCCTCAGACACCGAGTCCCACCACCCACACCTGACCTACCAGATACTCACTGACACTCACTCAGCACTGACTCTGTGCTGGGACCATGCTGCACACTGCAAAAGTTATCTCACTGGATCTCCACAACAGTCCTGGGAATTGGGTACATCGCTGCTTCAATTGATTAGATAAATTGTTTCACTTCCTTGAGTGCGTCATTCAAACTGACACGGCTACTGAGCCACAAGCCTGGGCCTGAAAACCAGTTGAAAATTGAACACTGCTACACCTCGCAGCCACCCTACTCTGACTCATCACATCACCTCCTGCCAAGCCTTCTAAATGTTTCCAAGCATTCTACAAGACAAAAGTGAACTACGAGAGCACCCCACTCTCCAACATAAAATCTGTCAATGATGGTCCGCTGCCCTTAGGAGAAAGCCCCACCAGGCCTGAGCACAGCCCAACGGCCCAGCATCCGCGTTCCCTGCGCGGCCACGCCGCCTCACCCAGTACGCAGCTCTACACGTGCCTTCTCTAGGACAGGGATGCAGACTCCGCACAACCCAGGGCTTGTCTCACTTGAACAATGATCACCTTCTTCAGTGTTCATCTTCTTCTTTGCTGACCCTCAGAAAAATGTTTTCTCATGATGAATAAATATCTTTTTCCTTATAACTTCCCATCATTGATAATGAGCTCCCCCGAAAGAGAGAAGACCTAATTGTCAGTCTCCTTATCTGTAAAGTGAGATTAACAAGGAAATATGTGAGGTTTTATGAGAAATAATATTCATGTGAGGCTGAGGGACAATTCCATCATACAATAAGCACTCAATATGTGCTTAATTAATATTAATAAGAATATATTGCATTCCAGCAACCTTCAATCAATTTTTAATGACTTTGTCCAACAGACTACTGACAAACTGTTGGACGAACCACTTTGAGCAGATCAGCACAAGCGTACTGGGATAGGTAAGCGCTGACTCCAGTTGCAGCTGCAGCCACCCAGCACTACGGGGTGGGGGCAGTTTGCTCAAGCTCTTACATGTTGCTTGAGCATTTAGTTGTCGTTATTGATTAAAGACAGGTGGGGGTTCTTTAGTCAAAGCACCTGAAACATAAATCTTCAAAGATTGATGCAAATTAGGTTTCAAGAACAACACTCTCACTAGAAATTATTTGAAAATCATAGTCTTAGCTACTCCGCACATCAAAAGGGCATGTTCTTAAAGTATCTGACTAAATACACCGGAAGGGTTGTTTAAAAGAAATTACGATGAAGCCATCCTGAATAAGCTCCAGTATCATCTGCACAAAGCCCCACCCAAGGGTCTCATTTCACATTTCCACATAGGTGTTCAGGTAGCTTAACTTGGGTCTTGGTTTCTTATAACACGGGGCGGGGAATAGTTGTGGATAGATTTAAGTAGCAAATATATAACTAGGGTAATTGCTGTTAAGGAATTCTAGAAATAAGAAGATTGATATATAGTCCCACCCATAAGAAACTCAGCATGTCCAATTACAGCAGCATTAAAAATAAAATGAGGGATACATTTAACAAAAGTTTACAAGATTTGTACATTGAACTTTTTGAAGTATCACCAAAATAAATTTTAAAAGATCTACATATATGGAAGACATCCCATTTCCATGGAATGATAGACAGTATTATTAAAAATATTAAGACTCCTCAAAATGATCTACATATACAGTGGAATCCCTATCAAAATTCCAGCTGACTTCTTTGCAAAAATTGAAAAACTGATCCCAAAATTAATATGGACGTGCAAGGGGCCCAGGATAGGCAAAACAACCTTGCAAAAGAAGAGTAAAGTTGGAGGACTCACTTTAAAAGGTACTAAAATGCTATAGTAATAAGTCAGTATGATGCTGGCATAAGTTTGGATAAATAAATCTATGAGACACAATAAAAACCCATGGGGAAAAACTTACATTTACAGACAGTTTTCCACTACGGGGCCAAAAACACCCCATTGAAAGAATAGTCTATTCAACAAATTGTGCAGGGACAGCTGGGTATCTGCAGGCAAAAGAATCAATCTGGAATCTGAACACCCATATTTTATATAACAAATAAAAATTAAAACAAAGTAGATCACAGACAGAAATGTAAAAATTAAACCTATAAACTTTCTAAAAGAAGACACAGTATAAATCTTTGTGGTCCTAGGATAGGCTTTGGTTTCCTGGATACAATACCAAGAGCACAAGTGATAGAAGAAAAAAGCAGATAAACTGGACTTCATCAAAATTAAAACCCTTTTCTTACAAAAGACATCATCAAGAAAGTCAAATGACAGGGGAAATGGGTATCTCAAGTCAGAGAGTGCGTGCTTAGCAAGAAAAATAAAATAAATCATTACATCTAACTACCTCCCCTGTAAAGAAATTGTTTTAATGTTTAAAAAAAATAAAGTGAAAGACAATGTGCAGAATAGAAGAACAATTTTGCAAAACATTTATCTAATAAGAGAGTAGCATCCAGGATATATAACGAATTCTTACAACTGAACAATACAATAAAACAGACCCAATTTTTAAATTTACCACGAATTTAGATACATATACAAATGGCCAATAAGCATATGAAAAGATGCTCAACATCACTAGACAAATCAAAATTAAAATGAGATCTCATTTTACACCCACTAGGATGGTTATTACCAAATCATGGACAATAACAAATGTCATTCAGGAGGCAGAGAAACCTCATATGCGGCCAGGGGAAAGGGACAATTGTGCAACTTCTTTGGAGAAGTCTGGTATTTCCTCAAAAGCTTAGAGTTATATGGCTCAGCAATTCCACTCCTACATATAGAGTCATCTCTCAATATCCTTGGGGGGTTGGTTTCAGGAACCCCACACCCTGGATACCATAATCCAAGGATGTTCGAGTCCCTTTACAATCAGCCATCTGGATCCATGTAGTGGAAACTACAGATATGGAGGGCCAACTGTACAGCCAACAGAATGAAAACATATTCTCATAAAAATTTCACATCAATATTCATAGCAGTATCATTCAGAGTAGCCAAAAGTTACTAACAATATCCATCCATCAATGAACGGATAAACACATTTACCAAGAATAGGCCCACAAACTTTTGGTCATTGAAACTTTGACAAAGGAGGTGAGAACATACAATGGATTAAAGACAGCCTCTTCAGCAAATGGTGCAGGGAAAACTGCACAGCTGCATGTAAATCAATGAAGTTAGACTACTCCCTCACAGCATACACAAAAATGAATTCAAAATGTGTTAAAGAATTAAACATGTAGACAAGACACTATAAACCTCTTAGAAGCAACCATAGGCAAAACATGTGACATACATCTCAGCAATGATTTCCTAGAGCAGTCTACTCAAGCAATAGAAAAACAACCAAAAATATACAAGAGGGCTCTAATTAAACTTACAAACATTTGCACAGCTATGGAAACAGTAAGCAAAACAAAAAGACAACCAACCTATGGAATGGGAGAAAATATTTGCAATAAATGAAACTGCTAGGGGCTTAATTCCCAGAATATGTAAACAGCTTTTACACTTAATAAGAAAGAAAAACAAACAATTCAATTCAAAAATTGGCAGAAGTCCTAAAGAAACATTTCTCCAATGAAGACGCACAAATGACCAGTAGGCACATGAAAAAATGTTCAATATCATTATCAGAGAAATGCAAATCAAAACTGCAATCAAATATCACCTCTCACCAGTCAGAATAGCCATCATTCAGAAGTTCACAGACAATAAATACTGGAGAGGCTGCGGAGAATTGGGAACCCTCCTACACTGTGGTGGGAATGCAGTTTGGTGGAGCCATTGTGGAAAAATTATACAGGTTCATCAAAGACAAAACCTTGACCTCCCAGATGACCCAGCAATCCCACTCCTGGGCATATATCCAGAAGGAACCCTAATTAAAAAAGACACCTACACCCCAATGTTCACAGCAGCACTATTTACAATAGCAAGACATGGAAACAACCGAAATGTCCACTGACAGATGGCTGGATAAAGAGGTTGTAGCATATTTGTCCAATAGACTACTATTCAGCCATAAAATAATAATAAAATAATGCCATTTGCAGCAACATCAATGGACCTGGAGAATGTCATTCTAAGTGAAGTAAGCCAGAAAGAGAAAGGAAAATACCACATGAGATTGCTGACATGTGGAATCACAAAAAAAAAAAAAGAAAGAAACAAAAAGATAAATTTCTCTACAGAACAGAAACAGACAGAGTCACAGGAACCAAACTCTGGTTACCAGAGGGGGGAGGGTGTGGGAAGGAATAAATTGGGAGTTCAAGATTTGCAGTTACTGAGTATGTAAAGAATAAACAGCAAGTTTATACTGTATAGCACAGGAGAATATATTTAATATCTTATAGTAACTTATGTTTAAAAACAGTATGAAAATGAATGCCGGTATGTTCCTTTTTAACTGAAGTCTTGTGCTGTAGACAAGAAACTGACACAACATTATAAACTGACTAGACTTCAATGAAAATATTTTTAAATAGACTAAAACCAAAAAAAATGGAAAAGGATATTATCAAACAAAAAGAATAAAGTACTGATTCAGGCTACAATATGGATGAACCTTGAAATTTTATGCTAAAATAAGCCAGACACAGAAAGCCAAATAGTGCCCTTTAAGGTGAACTGTATCTAAGCGTTTATTATACTACTCCTGTAAATTTTCCAGAGGTTTGAAATCTATCAATATCAAAATAAAATGTATTATGCATTAAAAACTTAAAACGCTTCCTCACAGGAGGGCTTTGATTATTAAATGCAGAAACGCATATAAAGCTCTTGGAAAAACAATTTGCACGTCCACACACAGTCACTGCTGTCACTGCCACTCAGAGGGTGGTGCCAGCGCTGATGAGAGCTGCCTCCACTCGCTCCCCTGCAGAAAGGAGTGAAGGCCTGAGCTCTGCCATGCAGGGTGAGCGTGAACCTGAGTCATACACAGCCACCTTCCAGACTCTGCGTTACCCAACTTTCTTATACAAACTGCAACATGTAATGTAAACACGCTAGAGGGATGTATCTTACAACACAGGGAATACAGACAATGTTTTACAGTAACTATAAATGGAGCATCTATTGTACACCTGAAACTAATATCATATTTTAAATCAGCTATATCTCTATAAAAAATTAAAAAATATTTTTAAAATGTTATCACTTTAATATTCAAATCGGTTTTTAAGTAAATACTAAACAGCTTAGAATATATAAAAGCATTTAATTGTGCTGTTTGTTTGCATATTTACATTCAGCCTCTTGCTAAAAGAGAATTTAAACAATTTTTTTAAACACAGCTTAACAACCATAACAACAAAAAGGCAAAACGGAGAGTGAAGAGAAAATGGAGATTCAATACTTAAATGAAACCAGGGGGAGATAAACTCATAAAAATGGATTCCATGAAGTCAGGGCAAGTGTTAAAGGCCGACTACAAATTCAGCTGTAAGATTCTTGGCAGCTAAAGCAAAAAGAAAATGATGAAGGGGCGGGTGGTAGAGCATGTGCTTAGCGTGCACGGGGTCCTGGGTTCAAGCCCCAGGGCCTCCACTAACAGATAAATACATCTAATTACCTTCCCACCAAAAGAACCCCAAAGAAAAGAAAAAGAGAAATTTCTTTCCCAAAAAACCCTGATATTAAATTTGGGTTAAATACTTAAAAACAGATAAAAAGAAAAATAAAAAAGATAAGTGACACTGTGAAGGAAAACCCCAGCTGGGCTAACAAGCTAAGTCACAAATCTAAGTGTGATAATGTCGGTTTACTGATCTAAGTTTTGCTGAGCTACTTGGTAAACCTGAAGTTTAGTGTCAGTTTAATGGGCTAATAAGCTAACACGTAAATCCAAGGACAACAATTGTCAGTAACGGGATCTGTTCCAAATTGATAAGCTTCAGTGTACTGATTCCTTGCTTTTTGTTGTTTGAGCCTTATTGGCTAATAGCCCCATACTTGTAATTAACCCTATAAAACCTCATGTGCACGTCTTGGAGGTGCTCAGAGCTTTGGAAAAGAAGCCCCTCTGAGCGTGTCAGCATAATAAATCTCAGTACTACAACCCTGTGAGTTATACTTGTTTCTTGGCTTGCCTGTTGTTTCTATAACAACACAAGCGATAATGCCCGTGAGATAAATCTGCGGAGGTTGCTGTCAGGTTCCCATGTCTCACGTAGGAAAATCTGAAACATTTTTCTCACCATTCAGGGTCATCATAAGCCCACCTCACACCTCCCGCAGTTAAATGCAAGAGCACAGGTAGGGCCAGACCTTTGCTGTCTCTGTGTCATCACAGTGAGACAGGATGGAAGGGGGAAGAGCACAGCCATTCAAGGAAGGCCACAGCAATTAACATCAAAATGTTAAAGGATTCAACCCCCAATAGGCCTTGAGGCTCAGGATGAAGAGATTTAACTTCTAGCAGATCTTGAGCTTCAGTAAACATCCATTGTATTAGTAACTTGGTCAATAACATGCCCCAGGCAACATGGCAGTCCCAATGATAGCCACAAAAGGTCAAAGGGTGGGAAATGGCCAACTCCCTGGGAATCCCAGCGCCTTACCCTAAGGCTGGTCCTTCTACTTATTAGCATATGAAACCACCAAGCCCAAGAAAACAAGCAACACAGTGCCACCTCGCGGTCACCACTCTCTCTCCCTCTTTGGGGAAGGCCCTCAATCTGTGGAGTGTGTACCTACTTCTAATATGAGCATCAAACCCCCACACCTCGTGACGTTTCTCTTGCATTTCAATGTATCTCTCTGAATAAATCTACCTTTACTCAACACTGGCTTGCTCTTGAATTCTTTACTGCATGAAGTTAAGGAACAAAATCTGGTGGGGCACATCCCAGGGGCTCAATGAAAGCCTGGGACACAGCCCTTCTCATGCCCAACGTTTTTTATTCTTGTATCAACAGGACTGGGCTGTGAAGGGAGGTCTGAGGCCACAGCTAAGGGACAGAAGCAGCCTCCAGGGCTCCAATTGGTGGGCAGTCTCTCCCCCAGCATGGGTCTTGGGGTCTGCCCGGTTCTCTGTGTTTCTCTGTTGTGCTGACTCCCCAGACATACAGCGTACTCCTAGGCTTGTCCCCACAAAACCCTTCTCTCCAAAATACAAGCACATCATGTCACAATCCTCTTGTTCAACAAGGAAATGTTCAGCCCACTTTTTTTCCTCCCCAATAAAGTACCCAACTGTCCTCGCTCCCATCACACCACTATTTTTTGTGAGAACTCTGCACTCGCCACACCCCATCCTGAACACAGGTGCCTTACTGGCTGTGATTGAGATGTTTCTTTCTCACACAGCCTGCGTCCTTTCACTTTCCCCTTGTTACCTTAAAAAAGCATTTCCTGAGTCACTCACCCCTCTGATTCTGAACTAACAAAGTGCTGAGGTTGCAGTCACTATATGCATACATCCCAGTTTTGGCTAGGTTTCCATCACAAGATCTTCATTAAGGAGCTGCATCAAGAAGTTTAAAGAGGCTATTCTTACATCTGAGTGGAGGAGCCTGCAAAAAGTTGAATGGCTTTGAAGAGAGAGTTAACTAGGGACAAAGAAGTTGCAGGTCCTAGTCAAAACTGTCATGAGGCAAAATGTTCTCCCAAGGCTCAATGTGGCTTATGAACACGGAGTCGGCGGGGAGGAGGTGACAGGCAGTGAGTAGGGTGAGAGATACGGGTTACGCTCCCCCAGCTGGGGAAGAAAAGGTTTTTTCCAGTTTTCCAAACAATTTCTTACTACCTTTTTCTATTATTGTCACATACTATTTCCAACGAATTAAGCATATCAATGTCAGTCATTTGGGCCACTTGGGAGAAGCTACACGATGCCATTCACAGGGCTGGGACATGACAGCCACACCAGTCTAGATTGAAAGAACAGTCGGGGTATTTGCAAGGTAATCACGGGCATGCAGCAAACTCCCCAGCTTCAATGACCTCATCTCAATGCTGGGGCCAAGAAAACTACCAAGCAAAGTGCGTGATGATTATGGCCAACATCTGTTTACTAGGTAAGTGCCCGTGAAAGCTGCCGCTTAATGGGGAATGAGTACGATCAACGAGGCCCTGTCTACCTGGCCACACGCGCCCTGCCTTCCTGCCTTGGTGCAGCAGCAGAAATTGTTTAGCTGAGATGAACACCCCCAGAGCAGCCTCGACGGGAAAGCTCCCAGCTCTGTACGGCGAGACGTGTTCCTTTCCTTCTCAGAGCTGATCACAATTTGCTGTCGTCTGTTTTTATGTTTATCCCTTTTGTAACTGTCTCTCCATCGGAGTTTTTGCTCAAGCAGAACAGGGCCAGATGTGTCTTGCGGCCTGCCGGATATTCTGGGCAGGGAAACAGCCGACTCCATATCTGGCTCTGGTGCTGAACAGAGAGGGCAGAAGGCCCAGGGGGCCATGCTGAACCGAGGCCTCTGCACCCAAAATTATGGTCTGATTTTGGGCAAATTATACAGTCTTTTTACCATGAGATTCCTCATCTGTCCATGAAAATAACTGTCCATGGCACATAGAGTTACAAGGATTATAGGAAATCACCAAATTCATAACCTAGCCAAGGGGCTACAAGTGCATCCTCAACAGACAAATGCTGCCTTTACGGCTCTGACACATGCTAAGCGGGGCGGCCCCACACAGTGAACACTGCTAAGTGCCAGTGGGTTAAGTGCTTCATGTGTGCTATAATACTCTTTAGATCTTACAACAATCCCAGGGTGAAACGAATGTTATGCCCATTTCACAGATTCACCAACAGGTTAAGAGATTTTGAATTCTATTTCAAGGCCCTATGGTGAAGAAATGGCAATTTAAACCGGAATCTGGGCCCAGGCCTTGGCTCCATCTCTCTCCAATCCACCTGACCACTTGCCTTTGAATTCCACCTCTCCAATACACAAGTTTCAGCCGGCCAGCTCTTAAATGCAATTTGTGCAGTTTGTCAATGTTGGTTAATTACCATAAACTGTTCTCAGAAACCACTACAGTAAAGAAAGGTGGACTTAAGGAATTCTGCATTGCGTTCTCCTGCAATGTGCAGGATCCCTTTCCTACACCTCCAAATCCAAGTGTATGCTTCCTCCCTGTTTATGTTTGCACACGGCTTATTAAAGCAGAAGGTACCTGCAGTAATTCCATCTCGGTTGCTTTCCAAGGTTGCAGATTATCCATAATCAGTCTGTGAACGAAAATACTACAATGTGAATGAGAATACTGCAACCATGACAGTAAACAAAGAATACTGAAACCAAGTCATTAAAGGCTGCCGCCACCCCCCAGCTAGGACAGGCCTGCAGCTCAGCTGCTACAGCAACTCACAATGGTGTCATCTGAGCAGACTCAGAATAAGAAAGGACAGGCTACTGGCCCGAGATAGCTAGGTGCTTGTCTAAAAAATGAATTCAGTGAGTCCAAATATTTGCTTCCTCTCACACATACAAAAGTACTAAATTCTTGAACTTGAGATACCTGGCTTTCTTTAGATAACAAGCAATCTTTTATTGTTCCAACAACCTGGTCTTTGTTGTAAAGCTCCTATATATCCTAGCTCTGCCTCAACCTCTTGGGAGCAGTCCCTCAGAGAGTTCTGACAGGCTGTCATCCCGGCTCGAGTCCTCCCGCCAAATGAAACATAACTCTTAACTTTTAGGCTGCACATGTATTTCAGTCAACAGTTTTGGACATCATGAAGCACCACAGCAGATTTCTCTCCACCTGAACTCTCCAAGTAACCGGAGCCTTGGTACCAGCAGTGGCCCTTTGTGCCCATCCACCTCCTCGGGGAGTCCAGATGAATTTGGGTGAGTCTCTCTTGGTTCTCGGATCTCACATATTGGTTGATGATCCTAAGTTTATCTGGCGGTGTATCCAGGTACGTGGCCCTCCAGTTGAAAGAACCTGAGGTGAATTACCCACCCAGTGGAGACATATTGGGTGGGGCCTGGTTGAAAGATAACAGGAAATATCCACCTTGAGGATATGTCCAAAGTGGGGCTGGTGGAAACATATGAGGAAAATACTCACCCAGTGGAGACATCCTGAGTGAGTCCAAGTTGAAAGACACTGGGTTCAGGACTGAGTGGTTAGGTAAGAGTCTGGTCTAATATTTTCCTCAATTTGGTTACCTACATTGAATTTTTCAGGATAAAAGTAAAACTCTTATGAGGAAGCTTTCAACTCCAAAATTCGGACCATCCTCCTGGCTGGTAACAGCTTTCTCGGGTGACAGAGAATCTTCCAGGAGTTGTAGACACAAAGACTTCATGACACAGAGTTGTCCCTGTGGGAAATCTTACTAGCAAATTTATTCTGAGAACCCGACCTTACAATGGGGAATAGAACTTTCAAAAAAAAAATAAAGAACAGAAAAGAAAAGAAAAAGAAATGACAGATTGCCAGTCTCCAACTATTACCCCAGCCAGGTTTATGTACATACAAAATTTACAACATTAATTGGGAATAAGAAAAAAAAAACTCACTCTGAAAATAACTAACCAGGCCTGATAAAAACATTTTTTGGCATTCTGAACTTATAAAAACAAAATCCCCTTTAGGGGTAACTTGGATTTCTCTTCCTGTGTCCTTGAAATGTAAATGTTTTATCTTTCTCTGGGTGTTTTAAGTGTGTGTATGTATGTATATGTATGTTTAGTTTATTTTTTAAAGGAAACCTTGGACTCCACCATACAAAAGTTTCAAGTATTGTGTACATATGGTGGCCACGCAAATAAATTGGGATTCTAAGCAATTCTTTGATAGTACCAATTTTCAGATATTTTGCCATCTTAAACTTTGTTGCATCAGCCTGGACCACGAAGGCTTTTAGCTTTTGGAGAGTAAACCTTTGAATTTTATTTAGGCAACACCCCGACTCTCATGTGGAAGGGCCTCTTCATCTTATTGGTTTAAAATCACTATATATATATTATATTTGTATATAAATTGATGGCCATATGATGGATTTTTTAATTTGGAAAACTTTTTAATTGGTGAAAGTTTAAAGAGATCTCATTATAAACAGTTGTTTTATGGTTTCTAATAAAATCAAGTTTAAATGTAGAAAAATATATCTAATGGTTAACCTAAGAACTTAGTTAAAAAAATAAAACTGGTTTGAAAAGCTACGTTTGTGTTTTTCCTTTCTAATAAATGTTTCTAGATATGCTAATAAAAACTTAGAATTATTAATGTTAATTAGGTTGAATAACTGGAAAAATGATTGTAAAAATGTCGAAAAAAAAATTAAGTGGCTTATCCCAAAAGGATAAATATTTTTATATGGTTATTTTGAATCAAATACATAAAATGGACATTTTTGGATTTACATACAGGGTTTTGATACTACACAACGTAAAGTTAAAAAAAAAAGGGCCAAAGGGTTCACCTACTCCCCCCCAAGACTAAAGTTCAAACAAGCCCATTTTACTTACCACAGTTTGAAATATATGTATATATAGACTGAAATACTTGATCAATAATTGGGATAACAGACCAATTAATGTAATTAAAAACTGAGAAGTGCCTAAGCTCTTTGGCTGAAACTTGGGCATCTTAGAGACTTCTATAAAATTATATACAATGCACACACACACACAAAAAGGTTTCTGGCACTCCTTCTAGAAATAAGAATTATTGATTAAACTTAATAAATATAAAAATTAAAGGTATAAGATTTAATAAAATTGAGATAAAAGTTTGTGAAATTGGTATATTTAAATGGTCTTTATACAAAACTTTTGCTTATGTTGTGGGATACATATGTTTAAGAGGAAAAACACTTCCCCTTCTTGGTATTATAAGGCTAGGCACATATCTGTCCCTCTGAAAATATTAATTGAACAAATTAAAATAAACCAATATAGTTACATAAGCCGTCCAATATAATGTAAAACTAAAAACTAATTTGAGTGGCTAATAAAAAAATACAGGTTTACCCTGGGTTTAACTTATAACACAAGGAAAAGAGATCTTACTAAATGCCTTATGCAAGTTTTGGAAGACATATTTAAGTAAGCCTTAATGTTTTAAAACATGGAATTCTTTGTTTACAGCTCTTCTCACTGATACAAAAATGCCATTTAAGGAGATAAAATACGGCATGGGTGAGAGAGCAGTTCTCTGGGGACCTGGAAGACAGTGTCTTTGTCTTGCACATCAGAAATATAAATACAACAAACAGTGACCTAGGACTGAGTCTAATTAGCTCAACGAAATAAACCTTAAGGCCAAGAAATTTTTGGCATATTAGAACTCAGAACTCTGAAGGGTCCTTCAGCCTTTGTGAAGAAATTTTAACTGTCTGTTTCATAAATAGTAAGCCTTAGTGATTTGAGCAAGCAAATTCAGCTTACTCCAACTATTATTATACCTATCTTATAAGTAAGTTTTAAAGTGAAGCTATGAGATCTCTAGCTTTTTTCTGATTATAAGCCTGTGTACACATTATAGAAGTGAGATATTTCTACTGCTAAAGAAAAAAAATTCAAAGTCATAGAGCTCTGCTTAATTGACGTAAAAATATAAGAGCTTAAACATTAAGTATTTTTAAAATAACAACTGAACAAATTGACTTTCAGCGTCATGTGAAATGGAAAATATTCAATATTAAGATAATATTTGATATTGTTTAGTTTAAGTATGTTCTAATTAATATAGACATCTTTAAAGTCATCAATATTATGTATAATACCTTTACTGTACCTAGGTTTAATGAAAGTCAAATAAGATCCTGTTATATATGTTGCAGATTTGTCAAAAAAAAAAATAAAAGTAATGTGCTGTGGTAAAATTTTAAGTAAATTAAATGCAAATGAGATGAGAGCTTTGGGTAAATATTTAAAATATATTTTTAAAATGTATGTTTAAGATAATCTCTAAGTGTTTGGTATCTTTAAATTCTAGTGGTGTGCTAAATTAAGTTAAATGACAAGATTTTATTAAATAGCTATGCCATTTTCAGATAAAATAACATTGAAATACGAATTACTTAACATTTGACTTCCTCTTACAGTGAAACTAAAGGTATATAGAAATATTAATAAATGGTTGGTGCCACACTGAAATAGTCTCTATTAGTAAGGGAATGATCTCAGTATCCTAGGAAAGTAATATAAATGCGTAAAGGAAGATGTAAGAATGGAATAATACTTTGTTAATGAAAAATAGTGACTTTCTCCTGAAGCTGGTTACCTCTGAATGGAAGACAAAATAAGGGACACACTAATATAAGTATAGAAAGCTGTGGAATTCTTGTGGAAAAGGAACCCTGAGGGAAGAGTTTTGTACATGGTCAGAATTGGCTAAGTTTAGAAACAAATTGGGCAACGTAAATGAATCTTAGAAGTTAGCTGGAACAAGATTAGATTTGGTTTTCTCTCTGTTAAGAGGAAAAAATTTTCTTAAAATATTAATCCACCTTCAGTAACAGATTGTAAAACTTCTTATACCACTTAGCTGATCTGTTCTGCCTTTACATTTGACATATTTTCTTGTTAATGAATTAGTACTACTTTACAGTGATCTATATGTTTATCTGATCAAGTGTTCTGAAATCTTTCACAAAACTCCCCAAATATAAAATTCTAATTAATTAAATAAAAATTAATTTAATTAATTAAAATTCTTTTAATCTCCAGTTAAGTTTGGGATGCTACAGAAGGCCCCTGAAACATCCCAAAGAGAGATTTTTAACTATAAAGTTTCATTTGGCATTTTAAATAACATGGAATTATCAAATGAATCATAAAACTTCTAAGGTTATATTGAATGAGAAATATTATTAATATAGGTATTGTAGAAATTACATGGACTCCCTAAAATTCTGGCATATCTGAAATGTTACCAGTGATAATTATGGGTATAGTGAACAGGTTTCTTTATTGATTATAGTGTAACGGTGTTTAACCATGCTTTTAAATTTTTGTCATTTATAGACAGTTAATTGTTTTCTTCTGATGGTTTTGCAAAATGCTTTCTCTTCAAGGAGATTTACTGATTTCTAATAAATTTCAAACTACAGCACTGAACTAAACTGGGTAAGAAATTTTAAAGTTCTAATGAAAACTCTCATTAAAAGAATTAGTTACATGGGACTGGTTAACCTGCTGAATATGGTTATAATTTTTGATATTGTTTGAAATACTACTGGCTTTTAACCTGTTTCCCAGACGTAAAGAATCTCGTCTCCTTAAGCTAGTTATGGTTCACAGCAATTTGATAAATTATACCTATGTAATCACACTTGGAACACTTATCTTTTCTCTCTATCTGATCCCTCAATAGACTAAAAACACTTAGGTCCCCAGTGGCTCTATCAAACAAATTAGGGAGATCATCTCCTAACAGATATAGGAGTATAAAGATATTTTAAGGATTTTAAAGAGAAAAGAATTTACCTAAATCTGTAAGGCAGAAACCCATGAAAAGCCTTGATGTGGCTTTCTTGGCCTTAGCAAACCTTAACATTCTACCCTGAGACTCCGTATTAAAACTTCCAACACAGCCAATTTAAAAAAGCCTATATGATCAAATAATCAGACCTAAGTTGTAAAAAATTAATCTTGATTTGGCTATATTTGAGAAAACTGAGGGTAACTTAAGAGAGAAAATAAATTATATTTTAGTGGATATTAAATTCTAGTTTTGTTAATTGAGGTCCATATTTACTAAGACACTTCCCAGATCATTCCTTGCTGTTATGTCACATTACTGTACGGTTTAATTGAATTATGAAAAAGATACTCTAGGTTTGTTTCTGAAGCTCAGAAATCTATCCTTGGGTAAAGTTCCAATGCCCCATGACCTGCAGCCAGGGGTTATACATACTGCAACAGGCATGACTTAAAGAACTGTCTCCAACCTGAATGGAAGGACCCTTTTTCAGGTACTCTTTTCCAGACCATACACACCAAAGCTGAAGGAAACGGAGTCTCCGATTCATTTCCTATCAGAAACATCCCCTGCACTGCACTGGCCTATCGAGTGCTGCTCCCCTGAAAACAATGCCCAAATGGAGAAAAAGCTACCAGACCAGGATGAGAAGAAGATGACATCTGAGCTAGACAGCTGACCCAAGACACCGGACCAGGACTGTATACCAATTACTTTGATAATTTCTCCAACCTTTGATTATGAACTACTCCACTTGTTAAGTTTATGATAAATTACCTATGTCTAGTACTTCTGTGTTACCTTGGTGGGTTTCCCTACTCCAAGGCTCTAATTAGATAGCCCTCAGAAACGTTATTCTAAAAAGAATTTATAGTTCTGTTTAGGCCACTGTTGATCTTACAAGGTGGGAGATTTCAACTGGCCAATTAATACCTGCTCTGACCCTGACCATAAATATGAACTTTCTCATAGGATCAAACTCAGAAACACAAGCAAAATTTTAACCCAAAAATACAACTTCTCGACTATTAAATTCTTACTTGTGACTTTATTAACGTTACTAGCTGTATTACTTATATCCTGTCTATTTTATAAAATTGTTGTCTGTTACAATTCCCAATGTGTAACTAGGCCCACAAGATGGATGATGGCTAAACATCTTGAAGAAACAGATAAAATTTATAACCCTGAATAAAATAAATATAATAGTGTGATTCTAGGTATGGGAATGAGCAAAGATGGGTAAACACTTTCTGTATCATAATAGACTAGTAAGACAGGTGATCCAGAGAACTTTTAGTATCAACAGGGCCTGACAAAAAAAAACTAACACCTTGAATGGCAACTCAGAAGATTCTTCACCTGAACTAGGAATGAGCCATCCTAGCACCGTGGGACAAAATTGGTCATGAAATGTCTCTCAAAATATTGGTCGAATTTAGGACCAAGTGGGAGCACTGTGAATGAAAATACTACAATGTGCATGAAAATACTGCAACCATGACAGTAAACAAAGAATGCTGAATCCGAGTCATCAGCGGCTGCTGCCAACCCCCAGCGAGTACATGCCTACAGCCCGGCCTCTCAGCCACTCACAGTGGTGCCCTCTGAGCAGACTCAGAGTAAGAAAGGACAGGATACTGGCCCTAGATAGCCAGGGGATTGCCAAAGGAATGAATTCAATGACCCAAATGTTTGCTTTTCACCATACATAGAAAAGCAGTAAATACTTGAACTTGAGATATCTGGTTTTCTTTAGATAACAAGCAATGTTTTATTGTTCCAATTACCTGGTCTTTGTTGTAAGCTTCTATATATCCTAGCTCCTCCCCTACCTCTTGGGAGCAGTCCCTCAGAGTGATCTGAGAGGCTGTCATCCCGGCTCGAGTCCTCCAGCCAAATAAAACAAAGCCCTTAACATATAGGCTGAACGTTTATTTCAATGACGTTCCAGAATAGACACAACTCATCAATTCTGTAATGGAACACACTGAATCAGGAACCAAAGCGTGTTTTAGTCCGGAAAATCTCCGGGTTCCTATTTCTTCCTGTCCTTATACAATCCCTCTAGAACTCATTAATTTGCTGTCTGCTCCTCTGGCAACAAAACTCGTAGAAGACTCAACTCAGCAGAGCGCCCTGCTGGGGAGAACACCCCGCAGAAGCACTGCAGGCTGCCTGCCCTCCTGCACGCTCTGCTGACCCTTGGTGTCCCCCGTGGAGACCAGGCCAACAGAGCTGTTCCTAACAGCTACAAATTCGCACTCGTTAAATAAATCATTTTATTTTATATGATATTTTACGTATATACCCATCTCTGAAAACAGCTTTGCAGAAGCTCAAATCTTCAACATCAATCCCCAAAGGCAAATCCGGTCCCCAAGGGGAAACAAGACTTAAGACGACGCTAAGGCCTCCAAAGTCCTCTCAAGGACCGTCAACCAAACTGCCTGCAGGTCTGCAGCTGCAGGCTGTTACATGTCTGCTTTTAAAGCAACCCCTTCCTGCCCTCGGGTATTACAGTGTCCCTCTACGCCCTCCTGTCTCAGAGTAAAAGCAGCCATTGCAGAACCTTGCAGGGAAGCACTGACAGGAGTCGACAAAGAGGATCAGAGCTAAGCTAATACTTCTGATGACACGACCTTGTCACTGTGTCACTTTACAGATGAAGATATATAGAGAGAGAGGTGGGGTGATATTGCTTAAAGTCACACAGCTAATAAGTGGCAAAGTCTATAACTCTGCTCTTCCCTTCGGCGTGACGCCCCAGCTGGGACGCCCACAGGGTTGTCTCATGCCTGCCTGAACAATCCTCTCCTGTCACTCATAACCCACCACAGGGTCTGACCCTAGCCTGCCTTTTCAGCATCTATTCCCTCCAGTCTCTCAGGAACAAGGCCGTTTGGGCCACTGTATGACTTCCGGCTCCCGGAAACATCAGTGCTCATGCTGGTCTTGCCTGTGCATCCGGCCCGCTGCTCAGAGGCTCTTCCTCCCCTGCAGGAGTACATTTCCACTCTCCGCAGGGACACCTCCTCAGGGGAGCCCTCTTCTCGCTCTCAGCACGGCAGGGCCACATCCCGAGCTGCCCCATTAGGACAGTGTGCGCCCAGGTCTGTTAATCAGACCAGCAGCATCAGAGCCAGGGATTATGCCCGGGCTACCCTGCAAAACTACTGCCCGCCACACAGTCCCCAGCCAGCAGGTCACCTGGAAGTCACAGCAAGTGCCCCACCCAATCCAGAAGCCTCTTCATTTGCCAGCATCGCTGATGACTGGTTTCCAAACTTTGGTCAGTTTCACACAAAACAGCACCTTCAACTGTGAAGCAGAGGGTTTCGCTTCTGCTCCCCATCCTTACTGGTAATGTCAAGGAAAACAAAGAGGCCTTTTCTCAACACTTTTATAATGACACCCTCCCACCCACAATATTCATATGCTCAAGAGCTTTGGATCCACGTGATTTTCTTTCCCTTATGATAAGCGGCTCAAAACACTGCGGGATTCCTTCTATTTAGAGGGTATTTGTACTCAGTTTATCGGCTTTAATCTGTTTTTGTCTCTCTTCAATATCCCTAGCAGTTGCCACCTCTTACTCCCTTCAGCAGCCTCCCTCCCAACATCTACTCTAGGAAATCAGCTGTGATGAGGGGCCCTGGGGCAGTCACAGACGATGCAACTAAGGCAAAGAGAGGGTCCATAATTTGCCCGAGAAGATCAGCTTCAACCCCCAACAATGTGTGTCACATCCCTGTCTTTAACTCTTATGCTAAGCAAGATAACTTTTTGTAGATTATGGTTATAAACAGATGAGGTATAAAAATACATACAAGGACACACATCTACTCTAAGATGCTCACTAACTCCACTATTTTGTTTCTACTTATTTCTATTAAAAAATATTAAGAACCTCTGCAGTCAGTATAGCAAAATGTTACTGGGCTTTAAATCCAGAATATAGAGGTGTTAAATGTGTCATTACTCATACTTATTTGTATGTTCACAATACAAAATTATTTGAAAGTCCCTCTCACCTCCCCCTACTCACTACTGGCTCTCACCTGAGCTCCCAGACCACACATCTAACAACCTTTCACTTTACCCACAGCTGAACTCATCAGTTTTCCGCAGAACTCCCTCTGCAGCTTTCCCTCCTCAGAGCACAGAAGGACCATCATTTACCTCATTAATCCACCCAGAAACCTGGGCCTTACTCCATCCTACATTCACAGACAGCCTTCATCCTTTCCTTTTTACCATCTAAACATGCCTTCAATATGTTCGCTTTTAAACACTGACCGTCCCACCGCTCAAGTGGAAGCCACCAACACTGCCCACCTGGACACATGAGTCTCCTACGTGGCCCCACAGCCACTCTCCCCTACTTGAGACAAATGGGACTTTGTCACTCCCGCGCTTTTTGGACTCTTTTCAGACCCACTCTTCTTAGAAGAAACTCCAAGTTCTTCACCAGGTGAAAGTCTTTGCCATGAAATTGTCACCTCAGGGAGGGCAGGACCCGCCCTCTCCCCTCGGCCCCGCCCTCTCCCCTCGGCCCCGCCCTCTGGCAGAGCATCAGCTTGGGAGGACCTGCTGAGCTACACCAGCCTGTATTCTAAACCTGGTCTGAGTTCTTAGCAAACTGCTTCAATTATCCATACAATTCCAAGGTAAATTAGAAAGATTTTAGATGTTGAGCTAGACTATTGATTTTGGGATTTTGCACTAGCAACCTGCAAGGACATGTTCTAAAGATTCTGTCTTCTTAAAACCACACCCAGGTTAAAGGAGTATTTGTGGAATGTCTTCGGAGGAAAAGGGACTGTACTTTTACAGGCTTTATGTTTTATAACATGAACAACCCGGACAGGGTCACAAATGGAACCGCCTCACAAGTGACAGAAGACAGGTGAGAGGCACAAAGCAACAGGTTGCAAAGATGGTAAGAGCAAACATGATTCTCCAACCCCCCCCAAAAATTTTTGAAACAACCAAAAATTCTGAATTTTAAAAGTAAAAGAGTATCATATAGAGAAGTGAAATAAATAATGCTCTTCATCAGGGTTTCAAGATCTCACTCCAGAGTTTTTAGCAGGCCATACTGAATCCTAGCACAGAAAAATCAAATGGACTTGTAGTGAGAAAGTTCCAGGAAAACTGCAGTAATTCCTCCACTTGTGTAAGGACATACACTCACCTGCTGAAGGTGAATGTAAACCGCATTCTGGATAAATTCGAAAGCTTCCAGGCTCCGCTTCTGGATGCCAAGGACATGGACAGCTTGGAAGCATGCTTCTAACTCAGTCATCGGCATTTTTACACTGCAGGGGAAACGGAGGCACCCAGTCAAGAGCAGAGATGTTCCTGTCGTGTCTCACAGGCCGTGCCTCGGGGATTCAGTGCCCTGCAGCAGCCCGGCCCCAGGCAAGGACCAGCAGCGTTTTCCACCCAAGCAGGAGGGGCACTGTGCTTGAGAAAGCCCATCTCCGATGGGGGCAAGAGGGGCTGGTGGGGTTCAGTGAACCTATAAATGCCCACAGAAATATGCCTGCATTCATTCAAGTGATGCAAACAACTGTAGCAGGCTATTTAACAAAATTTCAATTGTCAGTGGAAATTTTGCCATTCCTTTCCGCTTGTCCCCTGCACTCTGAGACAGGCTTAGGCTCTCTTACACCTGCAGCTCTGTGCAATAGTTGTGAAGTCATTTTACTTTACAGATACCACGGTTCTGCCCAGGGTGATATCCAGCCCAGAGAGGTGGCCCAGGCCAATTTAAAGCTATGTGGCTTGCGTGCGGGGGCAATTACAGGAGCTGGTTCTGGAGCCAGGCCCCTCCCCACCTCTGCTCCCCTCTCTCCCGAGGCCCCGCTGCCAAGCACTCAGGCTCCGTGATCTTATGTCCTACTCTTCTACTCTACTCCAAACCCTTTTCCTTTTGTTTTTTTCCCTAATTATTCCCAGCTGGAGTGATTTTTCAATCTCAATATCTGAAAAAAATTCCTGCAGCCGAAAAAGAGGTCTCCAGAGGTCAATGCCCATATGCTGGTTCCTGAAGAGAGCCCCTGGCTACGGGGACCCTCACCAACACTCACGGGGCATCAGAGATGTTGCAGGGTCGGCCACCCCCTACAAGAGTTTGCTGTCACCCCAATGCCTGCACAGCATCCCTGCTCACAAAATATAGTTGGTACACTTATCGGTTATTAAGAAGCAAAAATACAAAATTGCTCGTATTTCTTACTAATATTATCTATGAAGCTGGAAACGGAATTGTAATAAAATGTACAGTTTTTACCCTATGTTAAATCTGTTCCTTTGAGTTTAAACCTGTGCCCTGTTTCCTAGGCTCAGACTTGGTAGCTCTGCACCATTTGAAAAAGAAAGTTGCCTTTAGCCTGAAATCTGCAGGAAAGCCTATTCTCCTGGCCCTGATCTTTAAAAATGTTAGCTCATCTGCACTTCTGTAGAGATGGCAAGTTGCATAATAGAGAATAGCCTTTGTTTTTTTGGAGGTTTTACAGGGGTACCATGATTTGATCCACATGGACAGCTGCAAGAACAGCGGATTCAAAGGACAAACAATTCATAAAGCAAGAAGTATGCAACAACCAACCACAACCCCGCCCCTTTTTAGTATAAAAGGAGACTGAATTCTTACTTGGGGAAGATAGTTTTCCAGGACATCAGTCTGCCGTCTTCTGGGTCTGCCAGCATTGCAAGTGAAGTCACTATTCCTTGCTCCAACACCTCATCTCCCGGTTTATTGGCCTGTCATGTGGCGAGCAGAACGAGTTTGGACTCAGTAACAAAATGACTGCATTGGAGGTAGTATGTCTCCAATGTTTCCTCATTTCCAATATGTAACATGCACATCATTTATGATCTAGTGCAAATAATTCATCAAAGACAACCACAAAAAGAAGCTATACTCACCTAGCTATCAACACTGAAGTCACAACCTGTCAATTTTATATGATGTTGAACAACACAATGGAAAAACCTAACATAGGGAGTTGATTCCACGGAAATAAAATTATTTCTACTCCTTCAATACTTTTTCTTTTCTTTTCTATTTTATTTTGTTTTGCTTATTGAAAGGAAAATAAAAGTCGTCATTTTATTTCACATATTTTTGTTATAGCTACATTCTTTAAATACTACAAAGAGATTTAAACTGCAAAAAATTGTTCATATATTAGTATAAAGATATATACACAATCAATGGGGATTAGGAAAGGAATGGACATTTACTAAAAATCCACTGCAATCTTGTCTTTTACAAGCATATCCTGGAATATAAGCTGTATGATCCAGGGGGCTCCACCCCCATTCTCACTGTTGAGTCCCTTAGCAATCAACTACTAAGGCACCAGCATAGAACCATGTGATCAGTATTTTAGGAATAAATTAGGGAATTAGCACATTCAATTCTAAAACAAAAACCCTAAAATAAATACTGAACTTATTTACAGATAAAGAAAATTGGAACCAAAACAGTAGTTATTTCCCCAAGGTCACAAAGCTAATAACTGGTAAAGACAAGATTTGAACTCATCTGCCTGATTCTAAAAACTAAGGTGGAAATCCCATTTGACTGGGGAGGGTCCAGCAGCAGAGCCTATCACCCTATCTTTGTTCAGATCTAGCCTTAGACAGCCTGAGACAGCACCCCATTCCTATGGAACTCGAGGGCAAATGATAACAATAAGGATTTTATATCCAGTAGTTTGTTAGGTCTCATTTATATAAAGTGTCAGCAGGTCAGCAGAAAAACTCTGGAAAATATGAGTGGGTCCAGAGCTTTCTGCTGATTAGTAACTCAGTCTCTCAGGACATAGTGACCTTCCCATGAGAGGCCTCATGGACATAAACTAAAGGCAGCTGAGCAATGAAAACTAACAAGAACCTGGAACTCAAGCAAGAAGGTTCCCTGCCATCCCCCACCCAGTTGCCTCTTCACCCGCGTGGACACGATGGCAGGAGACCCAGATTCTTGTCTAAGTTACATCATCATGGATTCTCATCCATAATAATGTATGACTCTATGCCGCCTTATGTCCATTAAAACTCAAATATGATAACACCAATATCTCAGCAGAATATCTATGTCTCCACTTCCTGTCTTCTAATAGGAGAATATTTTTATGGACAAAAAGCAGAAATCCAATTTAAAAAGCCATGCACGAAGCCAGGTGAAATTCTGCTTAAGAGACTGCTCTCACGCTGAGTAAATGAAAACTCAGAAAAAGTGGCCCTTCTCCCTCAGCAAATGGGAGGTAGCCTGATGTGTGTGTGTGTGTGTGTGCACGTGTGTGTGTGTGTAAATCAAATACAATGAATTCTGGGATGTGTACAGTTTTTTTAAGTCACTGTCATTTCATGGGAATGAGCCACAATTTAAATAATTTGAATCTAGTGTTCTGAGAGAGTCTCAGGCTCTTGGTGGAGGAGGTGAAAGGGGAGAGTGAAGGAGGAAAGAGGTACATGAAGCAAAGAACTAAGAATACTGCCAGGGAAAGGCAAGACGTTAGTTTTGTTCTTCCTTGCACCACATACAAATTAGGGACTCGCTTTCTGCTGATGACTTATCGAGCACTGATTTGCAGGAGAAGAGGGGACAGCTCATTGCTCACTGAGCTTGTGACTGTACGTGGCATCTTATAGACACAAATCATTTACCCTGATCAAACACTCTAGCAGCAGGCTGTAATTCTTCTGTTTTGAGAGACAACAAAGCAGGAGTTCAAACAGGATGCATAACTTGACAAAAGTCAGAGGTCCAGTAAACTAAAGAGGATTAATTCAAACTCAGATCTGAATGCAGAGTCTGATCTTCCCACTCCCAGGACTGGAAAATCCTTAACACAGGCTCCCCAGCTCCCCTGCATTGTTCCTGGCACCAAGCATTTGCCATGGCAATGGTCACCATTTCTCACAGACACAGCGCTCTGTGCAGCAAATGACCTTGATCAGACCTTGATCATCTACCTGCCACGCCCACCAGGCTTCACCATACAGGCAGGAAAGCTGGCTTTCAAGTGCATACAAAGCCATTCCTTGTCTAACCTGGGCTCTTCTGTGGTTTCTCCAGCCTAAAGGCAGCCATGAAACTGCTCACAGTTTGTACATGAGCCACACTACCTCTCTCCATCTGTCTCCCCACCTATACTACTTAGCTATGAACATTTTGAGAATCTTCGACACAAATTTTTAAAAACAAAAAAGAAAGGATTCTGGAACAACTACTTAATACTTACAATTTTAAATGACAAAATACAAAGTGAGTATTTACAAACCGAATCTTCCTTTCTAAATTTCAGTTTTAAGCGTTTAAAAATATAATAGCAAAAAATTTTCACTTACAAAATTGACAAAAACATAAACAATAATCTGGAATAAGTTAAAAAATAATGCCCATGTTCTAAATGGAGAAACTTCAGGGCTGTACTGAGGGGTAAAGTAAGAGGTGAGAATGTAGAGACATCAACAAATTGCATGGAGGAAAGCAGTTTTGTAAAGATGTAAGTTCTCATCAGAATAATTCAAAACTTACTGAAAACTCCCATGGCAACTCCAATCTGATTTTTTTTAACTTGAACAAAATATTTTGGAATTCTTCAGGAATAATAAAATCATAATACTAGACAAGAAAATTTGGGATGGAAGAAAAGAATGGAAAAAATTCAGACTGCCAATTATTAAATAAATTTTTACAATATGTAAGTTATGGTGCTGGAGTAAGAAAGGCAGATTGACAGAAGGGAACCATGAGCTCAAAAAGAGACTCTAGTGTACACAAGTATTTTGTAAAGGTGGGATTTCAAATCAAAGAGAAAAGTATGACTTCAGTAATTGTCCTGAGACAATCAGACAATCACCTAGAAAGAATAAATACTATTCCTCTCATAAGGACCACAAGATAATTTACAGACAGTGATGTAAATATAAAAAAGTACTAATAACAGCAAATACAACACTTTGCTCTTATTAACTCAACTAACCCTTACATTAACAAGTACTATTATCATCTCCATCTTAGAGATTAAAAAAAACCTACAGAGGAGATTTATTCCAGTATAAGAAATTATTTTTAAGAATAATTTCAAAGATAAAACACATAAGGAATACATTTATTATCATAAGAATATTTTGAGACACTACCAAAATAAAAATCCTCCTAAACAAAATGAAAGGAAAGAAATGACAAGAAAAAGCTCTGTGATACATGTTGTTGAAGACAAGAAGTTAATGTTCATAACATACAAAGAGCTGTCACAAACCAACAAGAAGCTCCCCCACTTAAATGTGTGCAAAGGATAAAAGGAATCATTCATTTTAAAAAAGTCAAATGGCTAATGAGTGAAAAATGCTCAATACCTCACTGGTCATCAAATGCAAACTAAAACAATGAAAAAGCACTTTTGCTCATCATATTGGCAAATATTTTTAAAAGATATTCTATCTAGTGTCCATCTGTGGGAGAAGAAACCATGAGCGACATTTTCAGAGGACGACATGTCAATGGATATGTAAACTCTGAAAAACGTACGTACACAATGACTCAACACCACTTCTAGGAATCGTTTCCTTTAGGAAAAAACAAATTAGGTCCAAAAAGATGTACCCATCAGGGCATTTACACAGCACTGTTTACAATGGTGGGAAGAAAAACTGAAGTGAAATCATATCCAGCAATAGAGAATTGGTTACATAAGTAATTGTGCATCTTTTCATTCCCCTATGGAAGGAATTTCTAGAGTTACTTGAATGGAGTCTGTGATGAATGTAAATGTCACATCCAGGGACTAAATTTCCAGAAGCCTTAACTAAGGGAATACTCATAAAAGATCACAGGAATGTCTGTACAAGAAGGATGCCAGTCAAATATCCTTTCTGACAGTGGAAAATGGAGAAAATTTAACTGTCCACCATCAAGACAATGATGCGGTAAATCACGACGAGCTGCGAGCAATGAGGGAGCCAGCGTTTCACCGTGGTCCAGGGCCTTGTCCACAGCATTCTCTCACCAAAGGTGTGCGTGGGAAAGAGACCACACCCGCAAATCAGGAGACCCCTCCACTCTATCTGAAAGGACCGGGTGAGTCTGGAGTGGGAGGACGTCTATGATATACACCTGAGTGATTAAAGCGAGCTGCAGAAAAACATATAGTATGGTCTCATTTTTAAATAAAGCATATATACACACACGTATACATGGAATTCTCATATGTGTGTATATATGTATGTCATAGGCATAAAGGTCATGAAATATATATATCAAATTTTCAACAGTTTTTACTCTTCGGAAATAAGGGGAAGGGAGGTAGGGCCTTCCTCTACCACCACAGTTCTCTTTTCAGTATTTCAGTTAAGTATACTTGGAATTTAAAAGTTTATTTAAGTCCGAAGTAAAATTGACAATGCCTCCACAAGACAGAATGCTATACTGGTCATCAAAAATCATGCCAGAGGAGATAGAATATTGTAGAAAAACATATAAAAAGCCAAATGGAAAATGGAGGTGTCCACACAGTAAACAGTCACAGAGTGCTCTCTGGTTTTTTATGACAGAGGTGATCCACACTGATGAAAATATACGTTAACGTCTTAATTATTATCTTTGAATAGCGGGACAAGGATAGCCTCTTTTGCCCCCCTTTTCAGAGTTATTATTTTAAATGCACATTCTTTTTCATCTGAAAAAAGCATTTTTGGGTGTGTAGTACTATGCATTGGAGAATAATACAAGAATACTTAGAGAAACAAGTAACTAGGAGACAAAGCAGCAGCATCACACAATGTAGGAAGGGCGATCCTGATTAACACCACGCAGTTACATAAGGACCCACAAAGTGAGAGCACCTGCTGTAACAGGGCGTGGCCCCCTTCTATTTGTCAGCAGTGTCTTCAGGGCTGAGGCAGTTCTGAGCACGGCCAGTGTCAGTGCTGGTGTCTTGATTGATGCTACTGGGGGTGAGGGCACCTGCAAGCCGAGAGGAAGAACAGAAATCATCCTCTGCCTTTTCTGTCTTGTTTCTTTGTTACTTTAAAAGAGAGCCATATATAAGATAAACCGTGTATCTCCCCAAATGAAATTTCAGTAATGAAACCGTTTTTAAAGACTTCACAGCTTATATTCTGCCTATAACTGTCTTTTCAACAAAGATCATATTTATTAAATGTTAATTAACTCAGTTAATTAACTCCCTGTTGAAACATTCTAGTAAAGAACATGAAATGCAGTATGTAAAAGAACCACACCTGCAGTGACTAGCTCAGCTGTCTTGACGGCAGTGCAGTCAGCCCCCACCATCCCGTGGCCCTGAGCTCCTGATGCTGGTAAGAGATTACGCTGCCGCCTCAGATGGAGAGAAACGGTGAAAGCATTTCTTGAACCCTACAGCACTGACAAAACATAACTGACAAATCCCAGGCCACTTTGAGGCTCTCATTTTCTGTTTCTGGCCAACCCCCATCAATGAGCAGAACCACCCAATCCCCGAGCCATGGGACTCACGTGGGAAGCAGTTTTGGAGAAATTTCCAGGTATAGAATGTAACCAACTATACATAGAACTCTGAAAAAGAAAAGATGCCATACTCTGATTTTGGAAGACACTCAAAATATTCTCCTAAGCCTTAGTAGCTGGAAAGGCTGGGCTTCTCCTAAGTCACTTATTTATTTCACAGCCAGTAAGCATCTCCCTCAAATCCTGCTTCCCTGTGTCTGCTGGGAGCTTGAAGCACACTGCTGCTGTCGATCTTATAAGTCACATGGCAGAGACATGTGTCTCACGCCTGCAATCCTCACACAGGCTCGCCTCCTAGCCTCACTGTCTGAACTGGGCCCCATTTTCTCACCTGTTTATTTGGTATCTGTTCTTCTGTAAGCTACCTGAAATGCGTTTTGGAACATGTCAGAAGAAGCAGTGGGTTGAGAAATGGACAGATTGAGAGGTGAGAGATGGGCAGACAGAGAGAGAGACTCCAAGAAAAGGGGAACAAATAAAATTTCCTATGCAAAACCCTCTTCTAATCAGGGAAGGAAACCACCACGGAAAAGTGTGAAGAGGCAGGTAGCTTAGGACTGTTTCCTGGATTCCATGAAAAGTAATACCAAGAGATGAGAGGGTAGAACTTTAAATAGTAAAAGAAAAAAAGCACGCATGCTTGAAAAATATATCTACAATATGTACTTTCTAAAGAATAGACTGAAATCAGCAGGGCCCAATAACACTACACTTGGGTATTTACAGAAGTGAGAATCCCATCTCCAAACCACAAGGCATCCCTTCAGAGCACTGACAGTCTACATGGGGCGGTCATAAAGCCATCACCGCAAAAGCTATGCTACCCTGCACTTACAAGGAATGAGCAGCTGTGCTCAGGCTGCCCATGCGCATCATTTAAAACCTACAGCACCTCTACGGGGGGGACGCCTAGCGAGCCCCGTCTCTGCAGGACAGAAAACCAGTTCTGGAGAGGCTAAGCCGACTTACCAGTTCTCCATCTCACAGGACTGGTCTCTCCAGAGCAGGACACGAACTCGGACCCACGATTGTAACCATGGTACTACAGTGCTTTGTGTGCTGTTTGTGTGTATAATACATTTGTTTCTATCATGAAAGGTTATTTAATAAATGATCGGTTGTCTTGTCTATCTCATTAGCTCACAATCAATCTTTATACTGTTGAATTGTACTCTTTTCCCCTGAAGAAAGGAACGGAAACAGCGGGGGTCAGAAAGAGGTGGGGCTCCATTCTTTATCTGGGATCTCATCTCATCGAAGTCTCCAAACAGGGAAAAGGAGCAAATGTTCTCTTTATCTTTTAAAGAGAGGGCTCCAGTGATGGTGACTTATTCAATTACAAAATCAAGGCTGGGGAAAGGGCACATGCAGCAACTAGAGCAGTATCAGCTGTAGGAAGGTCAAAAGTGCTCACGGGAGGGCTCAGGGGGCAGCCTCATTTAATTTCAATCAATAAAACAATAACAAACTCTAAAAATACTGGCCTACAATGGATTAGCTCTTTCTTGACATCTAGCAAGTTTCCACAGCCCACATGTAACATTATCGGGAACGAGTGAAAGGAAGAGTCCACAGACAAGGAAAATCAATGCCACAGGCAGGCTGAAACCCAGGCTGGAGTTTAGGAAGAGAAAGGGCATAGTTAAGAACTGGGGAAAGGCTGGGGAAAAAAATCATCACAAGGACTCTCAAGCATCATCCAACAATCATATAATCATTCATTCAAGAGAGAGTTACTGAGGTCGTATTCTGTGCAAGATTGTACAGCGGGTGAAGCAAGAGCGCAGCGTCCATGGTGGCAGCAAGTTGCGGGGCTCAAATACACTTCTGATCCCAGTACCTTGCACACTTGTCCTCAATATAAAGGCAAAGATAATTAAAGTAAAATAATACTCTGTAAACTCAAAGCATTGTTGAAAAAAAAAGTTAAAGAAGACCTAAATACCAGGACAGACACTCCACACACATTCCCCTATCAAAAGAAAGTGCTCTTGGAATGGCAGTGCTCCCCAGAGCGATCCGTATATTCAACGTGGTCTCGATCACAATCCCAGCGGGCTCCTCTGCAGAAACTGACTATCTGCTGCTACAATTCATATGGGAATTCGAGGATCTCAGTAACCAATACGTACTTGAAAAAGAAAAATTTGAGAGGACTTATAATTCTCAATTTCAAACCTTACAACTGTATCTCCAGGTGAGATTAGAGGCCATTGTGAAGTTATTACTGTGTTAATCCTTATTTACTAAATTCTCTACAATGAATATTACTGTTAAAATAAGAAAAATAAAAAGTAAGTTATCCTTTAAAACATGCACACCGATTCATTCATTGGGAAAAAATTATTCTATCAATTAAGAGATAAATATCTATTGAAAAAGGACAACTTAAAAACAAGAGTGCATTTGCATTTTTCATAAATTGAAAACTGAAAAGCACAAAGACGTCAAGTTTCTAGGGAGACCAATGCAACATATTAATAGTTATTTTCAGAAATTCTAATTTAACAATGAAAACTCTGGAAAGGGAAAATCGTGACTGAGAGCCAACTGCAAACACATGGAGAGCAAAGGCCTAGAAATCACAGTTCCTTTAACTCTGCTCCTAACACAATAGGAGAGGAAATTCCTCACTGAGGGGACAGTGGAATCCCATGCATAAGACAGGATACACAGTACAAACTGCACTAGAATTGGTGGTGAATTTTTTAGAAGAATTCTAAAGTTACAAAATTGCTGAAAAACTATTAAAACACTGACAGAAAGATTAAAACACACAGTCATATATATTATATAGAAACATATGTAGTCTGCTCCCATGTTGCATTTAAATACAAATATATTTGTTCATTTATGGGCACTTATGACTTTATCCCTGGTAGAATATTTCAACTAAAACAAATAATCAATATAACACTCCTTTTGTCAAATCTACTTGATAAGTTACTCTGCTATGTAAACATAATGTGTCTAAGATAGATCTAAAATTAGTGAAAAAGACCTTTGTATGGCTTCTTGAACTATTCTCAAAATTCAAAGCTTAATTTTAAAACAGATCTGAACAGTAATTCTATATTACCTTTCCCGTCGTGAAATGAACAACACAGTCTGTTGTCAAAATTCTGTCCTTACAATGATTCACGAGCACCGTATCCTCACAAAACTGCTGGACAGCAAGGCACTATCCAGACACTGTGACCCAACAAATAAAACACAATGAAGACAGTGACCCTATTCTGGAGGGTTTATAGTCTGTGTCAACACCAGGGTTTTATCTGATTGGTTTGATTTGTTGGCAAAATAAAATCAATCAAGTACTTTCTTCTTTGAGCATTCTATAAGTCATGACTCTGCTGTTAGTGTCATGAGCAGGAAAGACTTAAGCATGACTTGATTAGATCAACTAGCAACAATCATCACTGGAGAGTGAGTAATAAAGAAGTTAACTGATAGCAATGCTTCTCCCTACATGAGACCTAAAATAAATCGACACTGATATCCGAAAAGAAAATGAGAATTTGAGGTCCCCAATAAGAAAAAAATCTAACAAGAAATCAAAAAAGTAAAGATTTTTTCATTAACGTTTCCTGGAAAGATTGGAGCATGGTGGTGTTGAGCTCAGATGCTAGGGAAAAACATGAGGGTCTGAATTCCCACAGCACTGGGTAGCTTTGACACTAATATGTCAGTCAAATTCTCTGCATCTCAGTCTCCGATGCATAGACTGGGGACAACAACCGCACCCATCTCCTAGAACGGTCCTAAGAATTAAGTTATTTTATATATACAAGTTTTAATAAAATACATCAGATATTAAATATTACCCCAAAAGCACAAGGAAAAATGAAAACAGAGATAAATTGGAGTTCATTAAACTTTAAAACTTTGCTTCAAAAAACACCATCCAGAAAGTGAAAAAACAACACTCAGGAGAAAATTTTTTCAAATCATTTATCTGATAAGGAATTTGTGTATCAAAAAAAAAATTCCACAGCTCAACAATAAAAAGGCAACTCAATTAAAAAATGAAAAAATAATCTGAAAAGATATTTTTCAAGGAAAATATACAAATGGCCAATAAGCACAATGAAACGGTGTTCAATAACATTAGCTCTAAAGGAAATCAAGTCAAAACAACTAGGAGAAACCGCTTCACATTCACTACAATAGGTTAAAATCAAAAAAAGATTAACAAGCACTAATGAGGACACAGAGGAAGCAGAGCCCGCAGCCATTGCTGGTGAGGATGTAACACAGTGTGACCACTTTGGAAAACATCCTGGCACGTCCTCAGAGAGTTGAACATTTGGCTTCTGAATGATCCACCAATTCTGCTTCCTGGGCACACAAGTAAGAGAACTGAAAACAAATGTTAACATAAAAACTCCTACAGGAATATTCACCATTACTTTTCGCCATTAATTTTCAGAGCCAAAAAACAGAAACAACCCAAATGACTATCACGTGATGAATGGGTAAATAAAGGGGCCCAGCCATACAGTGAAATATTATTCAGCAATAGCAAAGCATAGAGTACTGACTCAGGCCACAACATGGACAAACATTGAAAACGTTACTCAGTGTGAAAGAAGTCAGTCAAAATAGACGGTTCCACTTACATGAAGTGACTCGATTTGCATGAAATGTTCAGCACAGGCAAATCCACAGAGACAGAAGAGTGGCTCCCTGGGGCTTGGGGAGGATGGGGAAGTTGATAATGTCTGCTTATGCGTACTGGGTTTCCTGTTGGGGGGAAGAAAATATTCTAAGATTGACTGGGATGCACATTTCTGGGCATAGAGTAAAATCCGCTGTACATTTTAATGGGTGATTTGTATTAAAACTGTTAAGAACAAAAGCACCTCGGATTAGTACCTTCCATAGTAAATGCAAATTGCTAACATTTATTACAGGAAGAAGAAACTGCCTTCAGCATGAAAGCAGGAGATCAGCAAATATTAGTTAACCGAAATTGGACAAGAGCATTTCACTTGAAACTGTTGCTGAGTGTACAAGAAATACTCAGACATGACAAGGAAAATCAGTTTGACATCACGAAGAAGCATTCTGCTTCAAATGCAAATCAAGGATTCGGCAAGCCCAGCTGCTACAAATGACCAGAGAAGAAACCTGGTTCTTAAAACAAGCACCAGAGCCAACAAGGAAATGGTGGTGAGGAAAGCAGGCGGCCTAAAATCTGGAACAGTGTGCTACAAATAATTTCTCCACTGAAAATTCAAAAATAAAATGAAAGTGATGTAATGCTGTGTTGAACTCACGTGAATGGGCTTCCTGCAGTGCTTGACAGTTCTGTAACCCCGAATGACTCAGGAGAATCAGCATGGCTCCTGGGAGTCCCCAAGTAACTGCCCATCAGCACGCTGACCACCATCACATCTGCCAGGGTTGAATTGCAGAGAAGAGAGCAACCTCTGAAAGGCACAGGGAATGTTGACAAGGGAATAAAAGGCTGCGGTCAATCCTGGGACAGAGGCCCTGTGAGCAGAGGCCAGAAGGCTGCAGGTGAACTGGAGTGGCCCTGGGGCAGGAAGGGACCACAGGGGAGCATATCTCAATTATCTCCTCTCTCTCCCTCGGGTAGGAGGGATAAAGCCTGCATCCTTCTCACCTGGAACTGTGGGTTCTGGCTGGCGGAAGTCTTACCGACACGGAATGAATTTCTCAAGACTGTGGAAAAAGGAAAGAAAGCGAGAGGGATTAGGGAGCCAAATCCACGAGTCTCTCAAATGCTCCCATATTTATTGTGTATAATCAAAGTAAAAAGTCAATAACAGTTATGAGATAGTAGGCAGGAACTTGGGGAAAGAAGGGATGAGACAGAGATTGTAGACTCCACCATGAGTACTAAGGCTTAGTTTACCTTTAGGGAAGTCATGGGCTGAGGGGAACAAGATACATTTTTTAGACATGTTCATTACAAAGCAGACCACCAGACCAGCCTGGTCCCTGTTTTGGGGATAATAGACTATCTAACACCACGCAGGCCTGGCGTTTATAGCTGAGGGCCTGGGTCATTGCTCTGCAATAAGCAGTGTGCTATCTATAACCTCAAATATGCAAGCAAGGCATTGTCTCTGCTTTTTATGGCAAGGAGACAGGAGTGAGGATGCACAGGTGTTTGCTTTAAAGCAGTTAATAAGCACATTTTTTTTCTTAAAGTTGACAGGCGGCTGGGATGTGTTACAACTTGTTAACTCAATCATGGGCTCCCACATGGAACCATTATGGAGGACATCCTAGGATGACAAATCCTGGCTCTGGATCTTTTCCTGCCAGCTTCGGCCACTCCAGCAGGGTCTAGACACATCCCTGAATAACGATCCCACAGAACCACCTAAACTCTTAACTCCTGGTGCTTGAAACTTAATTTTAGCTCTACACAACTTAATGTAGAAAAGTTTCAGAAATAAAAGATATTATATTCTTTTTATATCTCATCATAAGACTGATTTTTCTGATTGCTCTAAGCTGCTTCTACATGGTAAAGCACCTAATTCTGCAGGTGAATTCAGTACTTTCCTTTGGGCATAACTAGACAGTCTGGGCTGTCTGACTTCTATTAGTCAAATAGCAATACACTTAATTGATTTCTTTGTTCATCAATTTCAGCCTGGAGGTGAGGGTCTATCACTATTTTCCTCAGCCCACCCTCTACTCTTTTCTCATCAGCATCTCAGGCCTCCTGAAAACAAAACAAAGCATTTGTTTCCCTTCATCTACACTTTCCACAAAGGCAACAGGAATCATCATGCCTAGAGAATGAATTCAACACAAATGTTAAAACAAAAATCTATAAACCTGAAGCAACTCCATCTCCGACTCATGATACACAATGACATGAGAGTAAGTGTGTCAGGTACAAAGCATGCGTGAGCCTGACCACCTCATTTCTATTCTTCAAAGGAAGGAAGGTTTTCGTATTTTTTATTATCATTCTTTGTCATTGTTTCTGATTAAGCCAAAAAATTTTTTATGAAATAATTAAGCACTGCAATAACAGATTTTCGCTGTATCAATTACAGAAGGAATTCAGAGGGGATAGGAAAACCCACCTCTGTAAAAAATGCAAAATTCCTTCCCCTGTTAAGAACACGAATACAAAATGCAACAGAATTCAAATTCTTGTGGAGAGGACAAAAGCCACAGAATCAAAGCAAAGTCATTATTATGACTCAATCCAAAATTCACTGGACAAACATGCTCAATGCATTCAAATAATTTTTAAGGCACACTGCAAACCATTCACTTAATTATCTACAGGCTAGAGGAAGAATTTCCCTCTATAACAGACAACATAAATCAATAGGTTGCCCCACCAAACAAGGAACAAACATCAGGTTTTTTGCAGTTCTGATAAATCAGCAAGTTTTAAAGATCAAAATCCAGAAATTTTAAACATTCATTCACACCAGAATGAATCAAGCACTTAAAAAAAATAAATAACCCAAAGAAACTAAACACATTGATCACGTACCTGGATCAATGAGAAATTCTTGTACAGCTGGAAAAAAAGAACAGTCTATAGACTTATACTTGAAAAATAAAACTACTTTTAAAGATAACTGCTAAAACACATTTCATCATTCATGTTGCCTTGAAAAATCTGAGGCACTTGTCTCTGATCAGAAAAGCAATTCTGAGTATTAGTATGTTACAATTCAGTGCCAGTTTGCTTTAGAAGAAAAAAGAAAAGCTACTGTTTCTCATCTTGCACAAAGTTTAAAGAACCTCCCTGCCTCTATCTCCTCCCATTTTCTAAGCTCATGCTCCCCAACCCTTCTGAAACAATTATGAGAACCTCTTATTCCCACCAATATGCCAAATCACAAAAGAGTATCAATTTATTTGTGTAAATATATACCTACACCTTGAACTGGAGGAGAAAGATTTCAGAAGGCTATATGGAACTTATTGCTACATTCCTGAAATCACACACATACACGTTCACAGAGACACAGACATATACAAACTGAATTACTGGGCACTTCACAAGCTAAGGACTTACAACTTCTAGAAGATAACTTTGTAGTTAGTTTAAAATACAAAACGGTCAGCTTTTGAAAGCCTTGAACATTGCAAAATCATCCAAATATCAATGAGATCCAATTAGCCTTCTCTGTAGAATGTAATTCCCCATGATGGCAAAGCAGACCCTAAGAAGTAGTGGATCCAAGACTCGTGTTTTTCACTAGCTATGATCGTTTTAAAACATGTAAACAGATTTAGAAAGGTATGTCCCTATGACATTTATTCTTATTGAGATGGCATATGTATTCAATTGTCTATGCAGAAAATAGGACCCATGATGGTGTTTAAGAAATATTTTGTGTATTGAAATATTTATTTTTAAGTGCAGACAAGGAGGGTGGGTATTACTCCATTGTAGAGCACCTGTTGTGCACGCACATGTTCCTGGCTTCAATCCCCAGTACCTTCATGAAAATAAATAAATACAAGTGCTTACTTAAAAATAAGAATAAATTTATATAAAAAAATAAATGCAGACTAAAAAGCACTGCAATCTAGGAGCCACAATTATAATAAAAAACAAGTGTTTCTATCAAATATTGACTATATGCCAATCACAGAGACAACCACAAATCACACCTGACAACCATCACGTGTGATTCTCAGCAATCCTACTAAGTAGACACGGATGAGAAACCCGGCTCTGCGGATGAGGAGACGGAGCTCGGAGGAGCCGGGGACACTGACCGTCCTGCTCCCCGTGACACCGCATCAGCCCAGGGCAAGCGCTGACAGAGCTGCACTGAGGGGACACCCAGCTGCATGGAACCTTGGGGCACTGGGGAGTCCTAGAAAATACTCAAAAGTGTTCAATGAAAAACCATCTCAAATATATTACTCTGTGCCCCATCCTCTAAACACAGAACATGTCTGGGACCTTTTTGATGCCTCCGTGTCCTTTCTGCCATCATCAGTTACGTGCCCTCTCAGCGCGACCAGTCATGAACTGGACCCCATACGAAGTGCACTCAGATGGAAGAGCTTTAAAAGCTGTTTTATGAAGTTTGTAAGACTCTGTCTATTCCTCACACAGGCGGTCATCCAGCACTACTCACCGGTGCGGATGTACCACCTGAAATCACACCTTTCTGCTTTTTAAAATCCCTTCATGTAATACAGACTTTTAAACAGCAAAGAAGCAGCTCAACCACAGACAGTGGACAGCTTTTCACCAAATGGACTCGAACAGCACATCTGACAACCTGGAAGCCCTTGTCTTCTATTAAACCCACTTCCAGGTACTTCATCATTTTCGGATTGGTGGACTCGGCCTCTGAATGGCCTACTCAGAGAGATCCCATCCTCACATCCGGGGGTGGGAGAGGACCCTGCTGCTGGGAGAAATCAGTGAGGAAGGTGGACATCCTCCAGCCATTTCTGCACGGGTAGAAATGCCACATGCTCAGAAATTATACCGTCAGCACCCCTGGGCTCCCATGGACTGGTTTCACATTAAGCAAACTTATGACACACTGATGCAAGAAAACCAGAAATTTAATTTATTAATGTAACAGGAGATGTGAAACTACAAACCAGATTGAAATATCAGAGTTCAACCATGAGTACAGATTCTCCTCCACGGCCCAATCTCGGGCAGGCAGTCACATGGCAAGCGTGGACAGAAGCAGAGCAGGAAGGGTTTCTAGATTAACTCAATGGACTAAATTTCTGTTATAAGAACAGATCTACTGCCTGGAAAACAATTAATGCCAATCACGGGGCACACTCCATGGACAGTGGCTGAGACACGACTGTGAGCACCTGTATAACTCCACTTTCCCTGTCCTTTCTGGTCTAACTGATGCAGAGGTACAGAGGTCCAGGGATGCAGATACCTGTAAACACCCAAAGCCCATCCCTGGGAGCCTGGAAACCAGATAGCCAGGATTTAAATCCCAGCTCTGCCACTTACTAGCTCTGTTACCTTGGCCAAATTACTTACCCTCTGTGTGCCTCAATTTCCACACTGTAAACCTGGGATAACAATCAAATCTTTCTTACTCACTTGTTGTGAAAATTGGAGGATTCATTTCTGTAAAACTCTCAGAAAAGAATGTAGCACATTTTTGGTGCCCAACAAATTTCAATTTAATAAGAAAGTGATTTACAAGTCTCCCATCTAATCATCTTCTGTGTTTCATGACTATTCTGAGTCCCAAAGGAAATCCTTATTTCCCCTCTTATAAACTCTTGAGGAGCACCCTTCTGTTTCAAGCCACCACCTGTTTAAACTGAGGGGGGATTCCCTCCTCCCCACTCCTCTGGTCCATGGGAGACTGCTTCTCCCTTCACACTCCTGACCACTGGCCCACGGCTAGCCCTCCTCACACTAACAGATTGAGGTGTGAGTCCGGGGAGACAAGCAGGGCATATGAAAGCTTTCCTTCCCCTCCAGTGTTGGCCACCCTTAGGAAGCAGCCGGGATGCTCAGTTCCATGGCAAGACAGTCCTGTGCATTATGGGTCAGAATCTCTCAAGGGAATGCTCGCTGTGGACCAGAGTTACCTGGGACTGCGTAAGTCTCTAATTCTGGGACATAGTGTCATGACACTCACTCTCCCACAGCCCTGAATTTCATGGAGAACGTGGCTTCATCAGTAATAAAGGAGACATTTATCGCCTGCCTGTTCTTCTTTGTCATCTCTCAGTTGGCTGCTGGACACAACATGTGTATAAGTATTGGGTCCCCTTAAGCCCCAACATATATGAAGTAACAAAAATTCTGTGGCTTAACATTGGTTCAGGGCGACTGTGTAAATGTCCTGACTCTGCTGATGCTAAATTATGTGTATAGGAACTATGGAACCTCCTCAAATATCTTTCATCATAAAACCAGCTTTTCTTATTTTCCTGTTTCTCAGTAATTGCCAAAGACTATCAAATGATGGCTTCACACCAAATAGCAGTTAAGATTATGAGCCCTCTTGTCATACACACTGTGCTAAACACTTTACATAATTTCTAATTCTCACAATTCTACAAAGCAGAAATGAGTGTCCCCATCTCACAGACGAGGGAAAAACTCAGAACGAACTGACTCAGGATCACGTAGCTCAGTGGCAGCGCGTGCACGCAAACCCAAGTCAAAACACCACACCCCTTTGTATATGTACCAAATCTCCTACCACCCATTGACACACAGCGGTGGGGATAATACTTAGGGAACTCAGTACACTTTTCAGCTTTAAGGTGCTCCAGAGGCCGCTTCTAGCTCTTTTATAAAATCCCGGCTCACTGGTTTCTAACACTGCAAGAAAAGTCCGATGTTGCAACTGTTTGCACAGGAAGTCTGAAATGTTCACAGCGAGATGATAGAATAAAACTAAGACATAAGCAGAATAATAGTTCCAGGTAGTCAGACATAATGGACATTGTGCTACCCTGAAGCATTAAGCAAAGGAATCAAAAAAAAAAAAAAAGTTTAAGACTTCCTTTACAAACAGGAAAGTTAAGACTGTAAGAAGGTGCAACAGCGCCACCTATGGCTTAAAAGGCCTTCCTGGTTGCCTGGAAAGGTGCAACACAAAAATTGCCTGTGGATCAGAAACAAGAATCAGATAACTAAAAGCTTATGTAGTACATACTGCTCTCCTAGTCTTCATGTCTTGCACTGTAGCAAAAACCAACAGACCTGTACTAGGCCTATATTCATAAAAGTCATGTCTGTATTTTTCCAACAGGAGGTAATCTAAGTATCTTGCAAAATACTTCTCAAAGAGCCAGGAAATCATAGAAGTGTATTGAAATACAAAAACATTTATTTACATATTAAAACAGCATGAGCTTTTTTCTATTAAAAAAGCTGACATGTCAAATCAATGTTTTGATATTTTAAAACCTATTAAGAGTGCAGAAAAATAAATCAAAATTTTCTTTAATCACAAAAGAGAGAAGCTTATTCCCTGAAAATGATCAATGTGGATTTTTCTAAACTTAATGCTTCTGGTCAGAGTCCTACGAATTTAAATGTCTGAGTGTATAGTTACACGGCAGCATGAACACTGAGTTGTAACAATACACATTCTGTGTAAATAATCTTCAAGGTCGTCTGCTTAAGTCAATTTAACTAGTCCCTGTCTCAATAGAATGATACAGATTTCATTAAAACTTCATACTGCACGCACACACACACACAAAACCCTGAATCCTTGTTACTTTAAGCCATATTCATATATATCCATATTGAATATGCATCAGAAACAAGCCACCCTCTTTAGTATTCACAGTTGATCCTTCTAAACTATCTGTCATTGTGACAGCACATTTTTACTAAGCAGCTCTTGGATGCTTTGTATACAAGGCGTCTACCTCTCACAGTCAGACATGGTAAACGGCATCACTCAAATTTCACAAATGAGGAAATATACTTAAGCCATGGAAACAACGTACATATTTATCATCAGGAAAGAAAAGAGTAAAGATTTTACTTTCAATATGCACTGACAAACTTTTCCTCCATACTAAGACTACATACATAAAACAAATTCAGTCATTGTAAATTATTCTGTCAATAAACACCACTAGAGAAAAACAAGCAACATCATTAGCAATGATTGGACTTTCAAAGCCCACTCCTATTTTGCACTATAATCATTTTTAATGTTTTGTTTTTAGTGCTTACATAGCACTAATATAAAGAAAACATAAACTATTTAAGTCATTACCTGAGAATGCAACATTTGTGAAAATGTACAATTTTAATTTATGCCGCTCTGTCTCACATTCTCACTGGTGTCTCTCCTTTGAAGGCCTCATCAGGCTGAGATCGCCAAAATCGGTCATTTATGGACTCACAGGAGTTCGGGAAACCACTCAACGGGAGGCTGATCAGAGGAGAAATTGAGAATGCATCCTGTGCAGCCTGGGTTCCAGCACCGAGCTAGGCACCGCCAGCTGCGTTTGATTTGGGACAAGCTGCCCACCTCTCAATCCCTCAGCTGCAAAAAGGAGACATTGATACCTACCGTCAAACACCTGCTTTGAAGTAAAACATGAGAAAAACAGTTTAGCCTTTGGTAGGTGTCCACTCACAGCAAGCTTGGTCATTATGATGATGAGGATTACTTTTAATAAGTTAAGCTAGACCAAAAATTAGAAATCACCATAAAGGAGAAACATTTTAACTCAATAAGCATTTCCTTTTGAATGGATTGATAAAAGTTCTAATGATTTTTTTAATAAACCAAATTTTGTCCATTAATTTTAGATTTACCGGTTTATGGACAAGTCTCCAAAAAAAGAATTAGAGGCCTCTAACCTCTGAATACTAAGAAAGTAAAGTTTAAAACAATTATGGGGGAGAGTATACCTCAGTTGAGAGAGTATGTGCTCAGCACGCATGAGGCCCTCAGTTCAGTCCCCAGTAACTCCATTTAAAAACTTTTATTTAAAAAAAAGGAGAATTAAAGGAAAAAGATGGAGGACTACAGAATTTTTTTAGAGAATCCACTCAGATTTAAGATGGGGAAAAAATATCCATTTCTCACAGGAAATCTTGAGAACTATGTAAACCGGATCTGAGTTGTCTAGTCTTTAACATTATTCATGAATTCATATTACCAAGTCTTAAAACTACCTGATAACCCACAGTGGTGATAGTGATCATAAAACCTGACAATGCGGATCGAACTCCGGCTAGGACTGCTCTGTTCTGACATCTCTGCCCCTGAAGCCTCACCAGGCTGAGAGCACTAAATTTTGTCATTCATGAGCATCTCGTGTAAGTCTTCCACTTGTGCTTCTCAGTCTCCTCTCACCAGCCCCTCTGAGGGAAGCACTGTTATCATCTTCCCCACACGCAGATAAGGTCACTGAGGTACAGAAACTAAACCTGCTCCAGGTCACATCGGCATTAAAGGACGTCTGTATTTCTGCTGTTTTGCGGTTGACAAAGGAATCTGAGATATCAATACAAGATAGACTGTTAAATAATCAAGTCTGTCAGCTCTTCACCTCAAAGAGCAGATACTATAAATTCCTGATGTAGGATGAGGCTGCTGCCACAAAATGACTCAGCTAGAAATTAATATCCAAGATGAAGCAGCGGATACACATAAATATTCATGACTGTCAACTCCTCTCACGGGTCTTGGCCCTTCACTGCCTGAATGGGGGTGAAATCCCCACCCGTGTCTGGGAGGGTAGCGCGGCTCTTCCAAGTCTCACCCAGGCTTCACAGGCTGTTTCCCCCTACAGACTGTCCTAAATGATTAAAAAGCTCACAAGATTTTTACACCAGCCAAAACTGAAAGACATTTCTGCATATGGAGCACTTTCTCAGGCTTAAACCATTTTTGCCTACACTCAGCAAGGGGGAAAAAAGAAACATGACTCTGCAAAGTCTCTTAGCCTTACCACTCACAGGAGTTGAATGGTCTCAGCACAAGATGACCCTTCACATTACAGGATGAGAACAAAATAAAGCCGCCCCAACAACAAGCACTCCCAGAGACAGCGCTCAGCAGTCTTCTGCACACTCACGGTTGTGCAGCCCTCACCACCATCTATTTCCAGAACACTTCATCACCCCAATAGAACACCCCTGTCACTAGCAGTCACTCCACAACCCCCCTCCACCCAGCCCCTTGCAACCATCATCTGCTCTCTGCCACTGCATGAGCCAATTCTGGGCATTTCTAAGATCACTGAAATCAACAATATGTGGCTGTTTGTGTCTGGTTCCTTTCAGTTAACGTGCTGTTATCAAGGCTTTCCCATGTTGAAGTGGTATCAGCATGTCTCTTTTTTTTTGAAAATGTTAAACTTTATTAGAAGGTGGTAAATACTATCAAAAATAGTAGAGTGGGGTATAAGGGATGGGGTTTCAAAGGGAAAAGGCCGGGTTGAGCAGTCAGGGTGGACTACCCAGAGCAGATGGCTTTTTTCATATTCCCCTTTATTTATTTTTTCTTTTTTATTCACTCTTATGTCTGAATAATATTCCACTAAATGGAGATACTACATTTTGTTCTTTCATTCAGCAGCTATATATGGACGAGGTCCAGAAGAATGAGTGTAAGTGGTGGCTAGCAGGGATGGCATTTAAGCAAAGGGCAAGATGTGCTTTCAAAAAAAAAAGTGAACAATCAGAGGCACAAGGAAATTCAGCGCGTTTCTGAGAAAGTGCATGGTTGCTTCAGTAGGACTGCCATGCAGGGCTGTGGGGGATAGTGACAGGAGACACAGTGAGGGAGTCACCTGAGAATATTCCCCACTGCAAGCAGCTCAGCCAATTCTCCTCCCTCATCCTGTGTTTTAGAGACATTTTTGCTAGCTTTTCTCTTATTTCAAGTAACAGTACTTTAGTTACACATCTGATCATCTGCATCAGACCACATTAGCTCCAAGCCACAGAAAATCATTCACTGACCGGAGCAGCTCCAAGACATAACATTGATGGACCAGGGAGTCCTGCAGCATCCCATCCTGCAGGCACAAACCACACATGTTCCCTGGTGATGTCCGGAAAGTAAAATGCATGGAAATATCTCACTGCTGCTGCACGACATCTGCCCACAAATTGCCCCCAAATCATGCTGGCACAGCACTACTCAACCCTCGCACTACCCAAAAAAAAAAAAAAAGAGAGAGAGAGAAAAGAAAAGAAAAGAGAAGAAAAGAAAAGAAAAGAAAAGAAAAGAAAAGAAAAGAAAAGAATAAAGCTAAGAAAGCAAATTTAGGCTCTTCCATTGAAAACCAGCAACCATCACTGCCAGTATCTGAGCTGGAATGATCCTGACTTCAAAAAACACTGTGCAGTTACTATTCAAATGTGACAGACATATATGTATTTCACTTAGATGATATTACAATAGGATTTTTCTTTTCAAAATTTCCAGTTGCAACAATAGCACAAGAAAGTTTATGTTTCATTTTTTAAAAAAAATCAATTATTTTCCACTTTGTTAATTTTGAATCTATTATTATTTTATAAAGGGAGCTATGCTGCAGATTATAAACCAAATATCTGGCTTCTGCAAACAAGACCTATATGACTTCACTATTTCAGAGCAAGCTTTAATGATGCTTTCAAATTGGGGGCGCTCACTAACAGCTCTTTAAATACTGTCAAAGATGTGCTATTATGTAATGCAAAGGGTCTACCTACACATCAACTCAGAAACCAAAGAAACTACACGAAAGCCTTAGTTTATCATTTTAAAATATTCCTATTATTTTGAATATTAAATTTCTTAAAAGATAAGATATTTTTTGAGAAAGACATCAGTTGTATTAAATTTCCTCTCACCAAGAAAGCAATCTTTATCAAGAATTACTACCCCTATGAAAATCCAAAAGACAGGACGTTTCTAGCTAAGTTAACTTACAGATCTCAACACAAGCCTAAATCCTATCTGCTCTCACTTGAACGAGCCCAGCAAAGTCCTGGGCTACTCTGGAACTTAGCTCTTCTGTTCCATATGTTGGCAGAGCTAAGATCATCACACAAGGCAGGGAAGGAGAGAAGAGGTAAGTCCACCTGGCGGCCTCCATCTGTTTACTTCCAGCCACAAGGTGTCGCTAGAGCGACCCCGCTAACAAGCCCTCCACACAAGGAAACCCGGCATCCACTCTGCCCCTGCGGTCCCCAAGCAGTCCCGACGCCCCTCTCCCACTGGTGGCCTCCGAGCCTGTGAATGGTCTTCTAATGACCCTCCCAGTTGGTGACACCCTCCCCCTCTTCCCCGCTACACACACACACACACACACACACACACACACAGCCAAGGCAGCCTTCCCAAAGCACAAATTTGATTACATCTCCCCCACTTCAAACCCATCAGAGGCTCCCTGGTAGAGTTCTAGCCCCACCCCCGACCCTGCTTGTCCATCCTCACCTCAGTACCAGGTCCCCAGTGACCTCAGGGGCCCCGTGACCTGCTGCTACTTCCCACTAGCCTCCAGGCTCATTTTAACTGTTTGTCAAGGAAGTCTTCCTTCCCTCCAACCTCCGCACTTTGGATTAGGTGCCCTGCTGTGTTAATAAAACATTTTAATCTAAGTCAACTTCTGACACTGCTAAGCTCTCAAGAAGCAAGTACATTTTGCTTACTACTGTAGGTCCACCCCGTCTCCCCTAGACACTCAGAATTGCGTGTGTTGTGAATAAAAGAATGAAGGGGTGGGACTCAAAAGGACAGGCAGAGCTGCTCTCCTAAGGGTCACTTCCTGCTGACACCCTTCACTGCCTCTTCTGTGTCAGTTCTAGTAAAAACCAAGCTCCTCCAAAGCCCTCCACCCCTAGGCCCTCTCCAGTGTCCTTCAAAGCAGGGTCACCCACCACCCTGGACCACACAGGGCAGTCTCCCCGAGTCCTCACCCCACAAGCCTCCAGGCCTCTACCCAGGCTGCTCCTGCCACCTGAGTCACCCTCTTGATTCCTTCCCCTGGCTGACTCTTACTCTGTCCTCAGAACTGAATGTAGAGCCAATTTCTTCCAGGAAGTCCTCCCTGATGATGTCCTTTAGCTCTTGGCTGGCTCCATCTACAGCAGCACTGCTTGGCGACCAACTGGTATTTGTCCACCTGCTCCTATGAGACCATGACCTCTTGGAGGCCACGTGGGAAAAAGGAGTGAGGTGACAAGAGGGGTGGGAAGAGCAAACAGGAAAGTCGCAGCTCAAGTCCCAAATTCAAGGATTCTATCTCAGATAAAAAGAATAAACTGTTTCATACGTGTGTCATTTGGCTATGATTTTTGTGGCTCATGGAAAACAAGAGCTTGGTGTTCAAGCCTGAAATCCAAGTTACATGCAAAGAAATGTATATATTCATATCCAAAGGAAACCAGAGCTGCTCAACAACACTTTGCAGTTAAAATCCAAAGGAACTTTGATAAAGGCAATCTCCCTCTCTCTCTTTATTTTTATTTATTTATTTTTTTTTGGTATCATATAGTTTTAGAAGTATTTGTATAACTAAGTGATGGCTACAGCCTATGATTCTGCACTGGAGTGTTTGGGGCTAAGGAAGCCCAGATTACATGCACTGTGTAAATGCAATCACACCAACACAATGACAGGCGCCCTAGTGGCTGAGCTGAAGTTCCAAAGCAGAGAACCTTATGTTGGAAGACAGCTCTCAGTAGAAAGTAAGAAATGAAATGTTCTGTACTCAATCTCATTAGCTTTATGAGCCATTAACAGATAGTATGTCTTGTCTAATGAAACCCCAAAATATATTGTCATCTTCGATTTTCTCCATCTGACTGTTTTATGCTAAATTTGGATATCAAACCCTCACTCCATACGGAAAGCTCAGGCCTTAGCTGCAGCACAGTTACATCCCGTGGAAGAAAGCCGATCAAGGGAGAACAGGAGAGTTTCCCTTCAGAAGCTGCTAAGTGTGGTTTTGCACCTGTATGTCATTTACAACCACGCCATCGTCAAAGGAGTAAGACCTTACATCTGTGGGGCAAAAAGCACTGCGGTGGTTCTGAACCATGAAAGAACACTGAGCTTTGTGCAACAGTCCTGAGGCACTTAAAGCGTACTTTCTCTGAAAGGCTCCGAAACTGACTCACTTCACCATTTCAGGTACAACCGGAATTAGTAGAGAGAACATGCCCTTGAAGTCTGACAAGGCCCTGCTGGAATCCTGCTACAGCATTTACTAGCTGCTAAATGAACCAATTCCTTAAACCTCTGAGGAGGCTTCCCAATCTTCAAAACGGGGCTGCCACCGCCCACTTGGGAGGCATGGATGTGAATGCAACACGCAAGTAGGGCGGCCGACTGGTACGTGACACGGGGCCTGGCTAGTTTCCCTCCGCTGCCCTTCTCCCCCTTTAAACTTGCACTGTTCCCCCTGGTAAGGGTGAAGCCCCAGGAACAGACTGCCCGATTCTTCTGTATATCCCCGGATACATACCTTACCCTTAGGAGGTCAGAAAAACAACTGCCTCCTCCCCAGTCACTATCAATATTCTTAAGAGTCTGGGTTTTTTTAACTCTATGTTTCAGGGAGACTATTCAAGAATTGTTCAACCACCGTTCTCCAGGTTGGCTCCTCTCCCAACGCCCATCCCTTCTTACCTCAAATCTTCTGTCTGATTGCCTTTTGTTCGTGGGAAAGAGAGTCCGCTAGGGTGCGGACTCCCTAGGCCTCCCTCCCTTCATCACAGGAGAGTGTGACTACATTCTCCCAACTCCCCACTCCGACTCCAGCTTCTGAGGAGTTTCCCCTTCTGGACCCTGCAGCCTCTGGATCGTCCCAAGACGCGCACACGTGGCCAAAACCCTCTCTTCAGATTTCTTCCTGGGTGGGCCTGCCCACCCCCCAGAACCTTAAGGATAAATGCCATTGCTCTGAAAATCACAAACGCCGCTGTCTGACACACCAAAGCTGCATGGTCCGGGCTTTCCTCCAAACCAGACACAGCCCTGCCCCCCCTCAGACACAGTCTGCACCTCTTGAGATGAGCTGATCCACTTGCACGGCTGTGAACACCAGCTAAGAATGACGAATCCCAATGTGTATCTCTAGTCCAGCTCCTTCACCTGAGCCCCAGGCTCATAGACACGAGTGCCTCTTGGAAGTCCTAACTTGGATGACAAATGGCATCTTAAAAATGCCATATGTCAAAAAAAAAAGGCCTTATGTCCACCATTTACTCTAGACTTCGATTCCTGGCAGGTACCTCCCAGGCTCCCCATTTTAGTAACAGCCCCAGCACCCACCTAGGTGTTTGAGGTCACATTCAATTTCCACTGTTCCCTCCACCTGGCCCTGCCCTGGAATCAGTCTTGTTATTTCTGTCACTAAGCCAGTCTCAAGTCTGGTTCTGCAGGGAGCACGATGGAAACCCACAAGCTCACAGCAAGGTGCACTGAGTCACAGTCCTCCGAAGGGAGTTCCCTGGAGGGGGAGGCATCTCCTGCTGCCAGTCACCTCAGAAGGCACTGGATTCTCACAAAGAAGGACCAGAAGAAGGGACTCAAGGATCTCCCGTGATCTGAGGTTTGAAGGGCCCGAGGTCTGGGGGAGCTCCTAGTTAGCTGACACTCCTGTCAGTGAGCAGATGAGGATGGTAGGAACCCAGGCAAGTCTTTTCTCGCTCCGACCCCTTTTCTCTCGGGAGCCACGGGAAAGGCCAGTTTCCAGGGCACAGACCGGCCATCACAGATCCCAGCCTGCATTTGCCAACCCAGACAGCCTAGATTCCTACTTGCGACCCTTACTTCTGTTCTGTTCCCCCCCAGAATGTGATGGACTCTTTCAGAAAGTCTGGACTGTCTCAAGCGAGACCAAGTCAGTGAAGGATGAAGTGTCCACATTTGGACCAGAGCATGAAAGGAGAAACAAGGCCTCATGTCCAGCATGACGGTGGTGGCCAAGCCCTTTCCCTGGGTGAGATGAACCAGGGTCGGGGTGAGAATGCAAGGTCCCTTCACGGCTGACAGGGGTGTTGGAGACTCACTACCGCAAAATAACCACACGGCCGTCAGTGGTGGACATCAGCTGCAACAGACACAGAGTCAGCTATTTACTGCCAAAAAGGGGTAAAAGTAAAGGCCGGTGCAGGGAGGCCTGCACGGCTGCTGAGGCAAACCACAGACCCGGCTCTGAATGCCCACTGGCTGAAGCAGAGAGGAAGCTATGGTCCCATTTAGGGGTCCCTGTGTCCACCAGATCCAAGTGAACCAGCTCCTTAGGACAAGGCAATGTTTTCCTGATACTTAGAAAAACCAGTCTCATAAAGGGAACAAAAGAGTGGCATGGTTTTAGGCCCGCTCCTGCCCCTCTATGAATGCAAAGTAAAGTAAATGGCACTGGGAAGGTGAATGCAAAAAAAAAAACCAAAAAACAAAAAACCGGTGACTGCTTCCTCCAACAGCGTCCCCTGCAGCTGCTCACCCCCGAGCCGGCCACTTCCTCACCAGTGACCGCCGGCCAGGAAGCGCCGTCACGCACGTCACACAGCGACAGCCAGGAACCGTGTGCCGAGCACGTTTGTGTAAAAGCCAGAATCAAGCAAGGTGCTGCAGATTTTGACTTTCCAAGTTTAAATACTCCATGAAAAAAATCCCTCAGCAGCCGCCTAAATCAATTCGCATCTCACTTCTTCAAAACAAATAAACAAAATTAGTAAGAGAGCATTTGTTACCAAATATAAGGACGAACTAATAGGTTCCTCAAAGCAAGGACTTTAACATATATCAAACTCCAGTGGGTGATGTGCTAACATAGCAAAAATTCCAAAAAAGTAGAAAATAAGATGACTAGGATAATATACGAATCATGGCAACTGTTAAGTTTTTGCTTTTTATAGCGATGGAGACGGCACAGAGGGCGATCTGGCTATTCCAATGCAGGGTGTGCACAGCCCACATTTTCAGACCGAACAACATGCTCACGGGGTGGTATAAGGGATAAAGGAAAATAGAAAAAGGAATAGAGGAACAGCCAAAATTAGAAACACACGAGAACAAAAATGACTTTGACAGCATTTACAAGAAATTACGTGAGTGTGATGAGGACAGGGACGCGGGGACGGTGAGACCCACCCTCACCTCCTGATCCAGGGAAGGCAGGGGCCTGAGGGGAGCGATGCTGCCGGGGGACCCCAACGTGGTCAGCGCCCCAAACCAAAACTTCACCTAGATGCGTGTAGACAGCTTTTGAGCTACAAAATGTGGTCGCATTTCAAGCTGGACAACTTTACTCACTCCCACCAAGAGGAACAGGGGAGAATTAGGTTCTGCTCCTGAACCAAAGCATTGTTTAAAAAATTAATGACTGTGTAATAGTAAAAGCAACAATGGAGTAAAAGTCACTGGAGGAGAAAGTGCTTGACCCGAGCTCACTGGCCACGTTATCTCACTGACGTTCAGATGCTGGCTGAGCCCTTATGGTACCAGAACAGACAGACCCACCAGGAGGGAGGTTTAATGTGCTGCTGTATTTTGATGCCGGCAGCCATGCCTGGTACACGAGGTTCTGGGTAAACAATGGTGACAGTGTCAACCACTATGGGCTAAGCACACATCCAGCTACTCCGCCAAATCCCAAGGGCAGACTTCAAAAGGCAAAAACAAGCTGGCATTCTCTGTTGGCTCTGCAGAATCAGAGCCAAGCAGTTGCTGAGCAAAAATGTCACCAGTGCCTCCTATGACAAAATAGGAGGCACTGGCGTGGGGCTGGGGCAGGGCTCCAGGCTTCCACTGATCACCCACCAGTCTGTCCAGGGGGTGAAGGAGGTCCCTGCTTTCATTGCACCGATGCACCTACCTTGAATGACGCCTTAGGACTCAACAGGAGGTGACAGGTGAGGTGAACGGAGCCAGCCTTGGTGTAGCACGGTTCTGGCAGCTATGCCCTCAGCAGTGCCCAGTTTCCTAAACCTGACACCTCATCTCCAAGGAGCAGAAGTGTAGTGTGGGCATGTAGATCACAGGGCCCTGTGAGGACAAGTACAGATCATGGCCACGACATGCCTCTCCCCTTCCTTAAGCCATAGAGGAATGTCCGGGGAGGAAGTGAAAATTATTCCAGAGCCTGCCAGGCACCACACGCAGGTGGGACACGGATCCCCTGTGTCTGTCATTCACAGGACTGGTGTGGATTTTCTTTTTATCAATTCTCTGGCATCTTCTCCTCCATCTTACCAACAACAAGAAAGTAGAATCTGACCTTAGAATCACAGAGAATCACAGAGCCCCTCCTGCACAGCGGGCCCGGCAGCACGTGCCATGTCCTCCGACCGTCACCTGTGGGACCGCCATGAGCGCTCTCCAGACTCAAGGCCCGAGGCCGTAGGCCGGGGGGACACAGCTCACCTCACTCTCCCCAGTAAAGGGGGACCACCTCTCGGCAAAGACGTCTCACCCTCTTCTGCCCGAGGGACAGCTTGAAAGATACACAGGGAAACATAGTAGAGGGTGAGGGGTTAGGCAGCCCAGAAGTGATCGTCTGCACTTCCAAGGCAGAGTGGGGTCTTTGACCTAATCACAGGGACAAAGTGAGGACGAATTTTTCCCTGCTGTGTCCCATACACCGTGACATGCCTTTCCCTGCGTAAGGAGCTAATTCGGAAGCCCCTGGCAGTGTTTCTGATGCCCTAACTTGGCATGGTGGCTGTCAGGCAGGGGAGAGGGCCTGAGCCGTGCTGGTGCTGGGCCTGGGAGGCAGGAGACATCGGCTCCACCCTGAGCTCAACCAGCACCTCGTTCTGCGTCTCGGGATTCAGAGTCTCATTTATAAGCAAAGGGATGAAACTGTCCCAGGACAGGCTGTCCAACAGGAATGAAATGAGAGTCATGTAAATAATGTTTCTCAGTTGCCACGTTTAAAATGTAACAACAAAAAAAAAAACCAAGTAACTGATTTTAAGAACAGACCTTACTTATTCTACTGTATGTAAAATACTATCATTTTGACGTGTAATCAATATAGAAAGTAACAAGATAGTTTATATTCTTTTTACTAGACAAGTTTCAGCGTCTGATGTGCATTTGACCTACAGCACATCTCAGCTCAGACCGGCCTCCTCCCCAGCACTACTAACAACAGTAGCTGTGGCTACTCTATTGGACAGCAACTCCAGGGGTCCCCCCAAGTGTCCTGGCTGAAAGAGGGGAGTAAGTGTCCACACTAACCCTAAAAGGATCTCTCTGAAACAAAGGCGGATTTAGTTTTAAACGTCTGAAAACCGGCGGGCTACACCTCCTTCCCGCCTTGGCTACAAGAAAGCCCTCCTCCTTGATGATCCCATTCTGGATGTAGGGAAGCAATCTGTCACACAGCCAGGGTGGCCCGGCCTTCAGGTTGACTTGCCTGCTGTCTGTGTCCAGTCCCACGAAGTCCTCCTTCTCAAATAGGATGTAGAGGAGGGGGGTCTTCTCCCCAGAATTTTCGGGGTCCCCATCCAGCCACTTGGACTTGGGCAAGATGAAGAGTGACTCAGTGAAGTCGTCGATCCTCTTCTCCACCACCCTGCAGTCCTCGTAGATTGAAGGCCACGTCGGTGTGCGGCTGCTCGGCCACCTCCCCATACAGCACAAAGACAAAGAGCTGAGAGTCGTAGAGCGTGGTGCCATACAGCTCCTCTGTGCGTGGAGCTTCTAGAAGGTCTTGGCCAAGAGGCAGTCAGTAATGGTGACAAGGCCCATGACATTGCGGTGGGTCTGGAAGTCACTCCATCCATTCTCGGGCGCATAGAGATACCTATAGTAGATACAGAGTGCCCACTGGGAGCCGCACGGTCTGATCTGGCTCACCAAGGAGATTCCATTATAGATGCAAAAGAAATTCTCTAAGATGATCCCCACGGGTTGGACCACAATCGGGAGAGTCTGGTGGTCCTCAGCGCACTGCATGTAGTCAGGGGCGTTCATGTTGCAGGCGCTGCCGAGAAGGGAGGGTAAATCGATGTACATACTGTGCTGTGGGCTGCGGGCCTCACTGGGATGCGGCGACCTGGTGTGCACCAGCCAGAAGGCAAGGGAAGTCCAAGCAAATCGGGGATAAGTTTGTCCTCAGCGTCTGCACATGGCTACTGAAGCTCAGATCACATTACCCAGCTTTTGGTCTAGGCTTCCATCCCCTGCAGAAAAGGATCATTTCTTGTTTTCTGTTTCCAAGCACCTAGGCAGGCCCTGATGCAAAGTCGGTGCTCAAAACTGCTGAATAAATGAATGAATAAAGGAACTGCTTCCCCACCCCTCAGCAGGATATAATGCAAAGAACCATAGTAGGATCAAAATATCTGGATTTCAACGCCAATTTATTTGAACTCCTAAGGTGCAGAATAATGGGTAAGAAAACTTGCTTTGGGGAGGAGGGTACAGTTCAGTGGTAGAGCACGTGCTTAGCATGTTCAAGGACCTAGGCTCAATCCTCAGTACCTCATTTTAGAAAAATGAAACAAATAAATAAACTTAATTAACCCCCTCAAAAAATATTTTCTCCATTCAAAATTCAAAAAAAAACCACCTTGCAATTGACACAACATTGTAAACTTGACTATACTTCAATTAAAAAAAAAACTACTTGCCTTACAAGAATATATCTGGATTATGGAAGTTTGCAAATGTAAAATGCCTAGGGTACCATTTGCATAAGAAGAAGGAACTGTACAAATGTACTATCCCTCATTTATGAGCTATTTTTCCTTTGGGGAGATTATAACCTCTCAGAGATATTTTTCTCATATTAAAAAAAAAAAAAGAAAAAGAAAACATTACCTGATTCTCCATACTGCTGAAGAATCAGATAACCCTATGAAAGCATCTGACCCACAGAGTTTATTCAATAAATGTTTGTTGAATGAATGAATAAACAAGCAAAGTGAATGCTGCTCCCTGCCACAGACCATCATAATGGTACTGCTTGGAAATGCCAAGCCCACGTTCCACCCAAATCTTCACTAACCACGTGGGTGACCTGGGCAGACCTGTGTGCTTCTCTCAACACCAGTTTATTCACAAATAGAAATGAGGGCAATAACACAAACCTAAAAGGGTTAGTGAGTCACGAATGAATAGTACCCCAACTTTGCAAGATGGAACTATTAAAGAAAATTGGGCAAAGAGTCCATAGGCCCTCTCCATATTATCTCTTACAACTACATGGGAATCTACATTACATCTAAAAATAAAAAGTCTATTATTTTAAAGAGGCTATTGAGTTTAAATCAGCTCACCATCTCAAATAAGGAACACACAGTACAAATAAGAGAATGCGCAGCCCATGAGATGCACTCAGTAAATATTCCCACTGAACCCACTGGTCCCTCCAAATTCAGAGCATGAGGATGTGTCCTCGTGGCCAGAGGCCACTGCACCTGAAGCTAAAAAAGCTGATGGTCCCCACTTTCAAAAGCCCCTGCCACCAACCTAGGTCTAATTTTGTATTTGTAATTTTTTTTCTTTTTATAAAATAGAAATCCCCAATTGCATAGCCTTCAGGTCACCAAAACCTGACCACAGAGATCATGATGGCAACCCTCCTTGGTGAAACAATAAAATGAAAAGCCATTTCCACAAGACCTGTGTGTAAATCTACTAGGGAACTTCATCCTGGACTGAGAGGAAGAGGACTGGGGAGGAGGGGGCAATCTGAGGCACACAGACCCATGGGCCACCTGTCCCACGATGGACATTACACTCAACCCTCACCCTCCAGGAACTTCAAAATACACACAGACAGAGTGATGTGGACAATATATATGTATTTTTAAAGAAATTCCGACTCTCTAGCAGGTCTTGTATCTACCGAGACACAAATGGCTTATGTGTATAATGTTTCACAAAAGCCTTAAAACATTACCACCCCAACTTGACACATTAAGAAACTAGGGATAGAGGTTTATCACATTGTGCAAGATTAGAGAGATGCCACATCAGACACTGTATTTAAACCCAAGCCTTTGCTCCAGTGCTCACACAAGAAAGTGTGACATACTGCCCCTTTCCTGCCCTCTCCCTGCAATAAATCTCTGAAGAGTCTTTTCTGTGCCACGTGGAATCACAATCACATCAATTTACCACAAAGAGCTATGTGACTCCTTGGAGGACGTGTCAAAATCTAAAGGGTTGTGATGGGAGGAGAGATTTGAATTTTCTGTTTCTCAAAGGAAACATGGCTTTAAAAGAAACTGAAAAGCACTTATCTAGTCTAAGCCCTCATTGTGTAGAGAAGGAAATGGAGGCTCAGAAGAGATGAGGAAAGGGACTTATTAACAAATATTGCCTCAGTGCAGCACCAAGCCAGCCCTGGGCCCTTCTGGGGGAGTACCTGGAAGGCCCAGGAAAATGATTGTTAGAAAAAGGAAAGAGAAGAAGCATACAAGGCCCTGTCTCTACACCACCATACCATGAAGTTCCACCAAATTATCCAGTATTGGGTGCAGCCAAAATTTAGGTGGGCTAAAGAGGTTATAGAAACCTGGAAGTCTCAACCATAGTGGAAATTCCAACATTTACTGTTTTTTTCCAAGTTCAAGCATCAGTTCAGTGGGCGCTCCATACGAGGGACTACACGAGGCCTGGAGTTCTCCCAAATACAGATCTCTATTATCACGTGTGCAAACCACACACAGGCCCACCAGAAGAAAAACGCCCACACATAAGATGGAACTACGGAAACAGAAAAGAGCCAACCAGCATATATTGCTAGCAAAAACGGTGCTGCTAGAAATAGACTCATGGACATAGAAAGCAAACTGTTGTTAGCAGGCAGGAAAGGGAGGATTAACAGATACACATTAATAAATATAAAATAAATGACAAGGACCTACTATATAGCACAGGGTACTATTTTCAATTTCTTGTAATGAGTTGTACTAGAAACAATCTGAAAGACATTTATATACATATGCATAAGCTTATAACTGAATCTCTGCTGTACATCTGAAGCTAACATGGTAAATTTACAACACTTCAATAAAAAATAATTTTATATAATAAGTAAAAATAAAAGCAACGCCATAAAAAAAAAAGTAAAAGAACACGGTAATCCCCTTAGCTGTAGGTGGTGGAGAACTCTGCAAGCACCAAGTCCACTCGAATACTCCAGCACTGGCGGTCTCTCATTCTAACCATCAGAGAATCACTTGGCTTCTACGAGGTTACTTTTCTCTTCAGTGAAAGGCTACAGTTCCATCTAATGATGTATTGAATCTCATCATTCACAAACCCAAGAATTAATGAGGATTTCCCATAGGCCTGGCTCTGGACAGATGAAAAGATAGGGTCCCAGATATATTCATGTGTAGAAGAAGTTTATGCCATAAAGACATTAATTCTTCCTGCTTTGATAGACAGATTCATTGCAATTCTGATTAGAATTCCTCCCAGATATTTCATGGAATGTAACAAGTTAATTTATGGTCAGGAACAGCCAAGAAACTTCTTTAGAACCACCACTGGGAAGGGGTGGATAGGTCATGCATTTCAACTGGTCTTTCTGATGTGATGAAAACGTTCTGGAATAATAATGGTTGCACAAATGTGAATATGCTAAAAGCTGCTGAATTGTAACATTCAAGTGGGTGGACTTCATGGTGTGTGAACAATATCACAATAAAGCTGCTATATGAAAAAATCCTTCTTGCCAATTATTTTTCCCTCTATACTACTAGTCTGTCCCACAATTTAAGTAAAACAAACAAACAAAAAAAAACAAAACAAACCAGATTTTGCCAGGAGCTCTTTAGGAGTGCAATGTCCCTGGGTCTCCAACGCCTCAGGTTGTGCTGTTCCTGTTAACACACAGTAGCTGGGCTGGACTAGTTACGGACTATAAGTATCTTTTTAAGATCGACGGTCTCACGTTTCACCCTGGGAGAGTGAATGATGGAGGATGAGACAGCCTCATGCCTTCAGCTCATTTTTAACTGAACCAAGCCCTGCTTTCACCACTGTAATCCCTCTCAGTATAAAAACATGTGACATCAACAAGCACCGCCATCCTAACACCTGAAAGTGTTCAAGGTACTTACCTGGGGCAGAAATCCTGATCAAGGAGACAGAAGCTCCCTCAGCACTGCCGCTCCCTTTTCCCGACTCCACCAGGAGAAGCTGGGAGTTACAGCCGCGGGCTCTCAGCCTGGGGAGCAGCGCCCACGCCGCTAATCTGGACCTCAGGGATCGGGAAAGGGAGAGGAAGGCAGCCCCGGGGTCGCGGGGCAGGGAGAGCGGGGTGGGGGACGCGGGCTGCAGCCCCGCTCGGAGGCCAGCCCCAGCCCCAGCCCAAGCCGCCCGCCCCGTCCGGGTGTGCAGACCCCGCCCGCCCGGGACACAGCCCGCCCAGTGGTGGGGACGGGTCGGCGGCCTAGGAGAGGAAGACCGGGAGGGGAGGACTCGCCGGCGGGAGAGGGGAAGCGGATGCCAGCCGCGGACTGAGGGGAGCCCGGCTGGGTCAAGAGGCGGCAGGGGCACACCTGGCCCTGGGCAGCTGTGGCCGGTGCGCCGGGGCAGGTGGCGCGGGCAGAGGGGTCTGGCCCGAGCAATCCAGCTGAACACACGCTGACTGGCGCCCTGGGGGGCTGTGACACGCCGACCGCCCTCCCGCAGCCGCCTCACCCCTTTCCCGATATCCCCTCACCTTGCACTTCCACAGCCAGAGGCCCCGGCCCCAGGCAGTAGCCAAAGGCCTACAGGGCGACAGAGCTGAGAAGCCATTGGGGCCGATCCCCGGCTCGGAGCTGGAGCTTCCAACCCGCGGTCCAGCTGGCAGCAACTGCGCATGCGCAGGAGGGCCAGCGATCCGCTCTGGGTCCTGAGAGGGAAGGGGAACCGAGGGAGGGAGAATAGGGGAGGAGGAGGGGAGGCGGGGAAAAGTGGAGGGAGACACATGGACAGGAGGAGCAGAGGGAAGGCAGTTATCTGGAATTGGGAGGGGAGTAACAGAGATGGGGAGAAAGCGTTTTACCTCTTGTGGCACCCCGAAGGAGGCAGCAGTCCTGCCTATACACCCTTCTCTTACCCGTCATTGCCCACAGCTCATATTTTACGTCCCTGGCCCAGCCCTCCAGCTAAGGTCTCTGCAGAAACCCTACGGGTATCATACCCGTTGCCCCCACAAGGAGCTAGGTTTACTGTTGCTCAGGGAACCAAGCACCCGCAGGTGTTGTTTCTCAGAACTACCTTGGGAAGAGTACATATTCCCCTTTTACACGCTGGGAAACAGGCAGGCACGATCTCTGCCTTAGCTCCACTGTCCCAAATGTTGGGCTGGCAGGGAGCGGGAGGTAAAATGTCAGAGCCCCAGAAGGAGCAGACTGCCTGAGTGTTGGTGTAGAGTCCCCATCCCTCCTGGGTAAACCACACCCCAACCTCGGGGAATAATCAAGGGCTCACCGTAGGCCCCTGTGTGTGGGAGAGCTGCCCTCAGTCCCAGTGTCCAACTTGCTAGGTAGGTAGAAGTGTTATTGAGTCCAAATTCATTCTCCTCAGTGCAGGACAGGCCAGTAAGTTGGGAGACCAAGTGTTGGGGCATGGAATAGCAAGTTTCTGTAGACCTAGATGGCAAACTAATGTCCTGGAAAACCATCTCCCCAAGTCAGAATTCAGTCTGCTTTCCTATGTGCTTGGTTTTTGCAAACTTCTTGGTGTAGGAATTCCTTCTTGTTAGAATCCTTTGTTCTTGCAGCTATCTCCCTGGGTCAGATCCCTGTAAACCTCCAACAAAACAAACGTTATTTTCTATTCTGCAACGTGTTATCTTTATATGATTGGAAAAGTGTTAAATACCCTTAAAGGTCAGAGCCTTCAGAATAGGCTCTCCTGTATATTTTAGGCTCTAGGCAACATTGTTTTACAAGCAAGAAGAAGCCTAGGAGACAGAGCACAGGGTTAAAGTCAAAGGAACAGATCTAATATGGAGTCAGATTTCTTCTTTTCTATTACTGTGGCAGAAGCCACTTGAGGATTTAAATCCCTTAAAGTTAAAAATAAGTAAAACTTTAAAGGAATTTACATACATTGGTGGGAACTTGCATAGCATATCTGGAAAAGCACACAAAGGATTGTAAACATTGGCATCTCCAGGGAGGCATGTAAGAACAGAGGATGAGGGAAAACTTCTTTCACTTGAGTATTTTTTGCTCTGTTTGAATTTTTTTAACCATATGCATATATTTCTTTTTCAGTTAAAATAAATGTGTAATGGAGCAAAGGAGTAACTAGCTCAGCAAATACAGCAGCCATAGACTCACTGAGTCATCATTTTCGATTTAAGCCAGGAAGCATTGATTGTCTCTCTCCTATGTGCCCAGTGCTGTTTTAAAACTCTTTTATATATTTTTTAATAAAATAATAACATGCTATCCCTCACCCCTGCTCAGGGCTGGTGGGAAACCAACTGAGTTTTTATTGAGTTGTTTTCCAAGGAGTAGAGATGAGTTATAAACAGAACACAACTTCAGGGCAAAACAGGCGGACTGGTTTTCCAGCAGGCCAGATAGCGATGACGGGTTTTCAATAGAGGCGCACAGAGGCTGAGAGAGAAAGCCTCCAGGACCCTACAGAAAGCTGCCCACAGTGCCTTCTCCATGGCACTACTGAAATAGGAAAGAACAAATCTGACTCCATATTAGATCTGTTCCTTTGACTTTAAACATGTGCCCTGTTTCCTAGGCTTAGTCTTGCTGTTTCTGCACCTTTTGTGAAACAATGTTGCCTAGATCCTGAAATATACAGGAGACCCTATTCTCAAGGCTCTGACTTTGAAGGATATTATCACTTTTCCATTCGTATAAAGATAACAAGATACAGAATAGAAAATAACATTTGCTTGTTGGAGGTTTACACGGATCTGACCCAGGTGAAGAGCTGCAAGAACAAAGGATTCTAACAACAAAGAATTCATACACCAAGTTCGCAACAACCAAGCATTCCCGCTTCCCCTTTTTAATATAAGAAGAGCCTGAATTCTGACTTGGGATGATGGTTCTCCAGGACATTGGTCTACCATCTTCTCCGCTGGCTTTACAAATTAAAGCCGCTATTTCTTGCCCCAAATCCTTGTCTCCTGATGTGTTGGCCTATAATGCACGAGTAGAACAAGCGTGGACTCGGAAACACAAACATACATTGAAAGTACGCATTTGGTATATTAAATGACCTGCTTCCACTCGTATTCCTGAGGTTTTCTTCTCTTGACCACTCCTACTATATTTATGAAAAACCTGTCATGTGGACACATTTCCTTCTCTAGCCACTACCCTTCCATGTAAAAACTGATGCCAAGAAGGCAATGGAAGTTGCTAGAAGGTATTACCTGGCCAAAAAAGAGCAGAAGTGGGTTCTGGCTGATGTTCAGGAGCAGGCCGGGGCACCTGACAAGATGTCATAAGTACGGATAGACAGCTGGGCACCAAAGGAGAAGCTTCTAAACTTCCATGAGGGAATTGTTGGATAGGAAGGAACAGTCCCAGACAATAGCTCTGATCCCACCACGAGCTTCCTGGGCAAGGCTGGGCAAGTCATTTAAATTCTCTAGACCCTTGCTGTCCAACACGGGAGCCACCAGCCACATGCAGGATTATGATGTTATTCTGTAGCCAGACAGAATTATAAATAAACACTTTATTGCAAAGGGTCAGCAGGTATAATATTTAAAAACATTATTGGTTATCTTGCCCTAACAAGTTATTTTTGTATGTCTAGCTTTCTGTGGGTTGTAATGCCTGCAACTAATGTTTCCCTTACAGTGAGGTATTTTGAAATTATAAGTTACTGGACACAGTACACTCATATCACAGTTGAAAAAAAACTGATCTAAATAAGCAAGGTGATCTGACTTAGTAGTTATGAGCAGGGGCTCTGGGGCCAGCCTGCATAAGTATTAATTCTCACTCTCCCTCCAGGGAGTTCTGTGTGAATCTTGGACAAATTATTGTTGCTGTTGTTGTTGTTGTTGTCATTGTCATTGTTATTATTTGTGCCTCTTTTTCCTTACCTTTTAAATAGCGAGGAAAATGTAGACTCTATCCCCTACAGTGTTGGCAGGATTAAATGAGTAAACGTCTGTGCTGCCCACTTCCCTGGGTTTCAGCATTCTCCAGGCAATCAGTGCCAAACGCAGTGGCATTCTCCACTGTCTTCGTCAGTCTGGGATTCTGTAACAAATTACCGTGTGTCGGGTGGCTTAAACAACCAGCATATTCCTTATGGTTTGGAGGCTGAGGCTTTCAAGGTCAATGTATCTGGGAGAGGATTGCCAGCTCGAAGATGGCTGTCTTCCCACTATCTTCATGGCCCAGAGAGGAGAGAGAAGCAAGCACTTTGGGGCCCTGTATAAGAACACTAATACCATTCATGAGGGCAATACTCTCATGACCTCATTTTATCCTACTAATCACCTCCCAAAGGCCCCGCATCCTTATATCATCAACCTGGGAGATGAGGTTTCGACATATGGATTTTGAGGGGATGCATTCAGTCCACACATCGGCTAACTCTCCCAAACATGCAGTCATCAAACCTGTAGCTAATTTCAAAATAATGTTTATATCTCTCTGCCCATTTCCATTCCTACATCTACTAACACTGAAGCCCTGCTACATTTTATTTCTTATTTTCCTTGTAGAGGTTTAATTGATTCCTCTAACTCCAAGGATTCGCTCACTCCAGTCTGCTTGACAGCCCTGCCAGGTAGGACTTCCTTAAAACACCTTCCCACTTCACGTGGTTGTTTTTTAGGTGTAAATGTCAGAATTCTCTCCACACCCCATCCTAGACCTTTAATCCCTTACACTACCGCTCACTATGTTATTTTCCTATTACCACTGTAACAAATTCCATTAAGCTTAATAGCTTAAACCAGCACAGACTTATCAGCTTATGGCTGTGGATGTCAGAGATCCAACACAGTTCTCATTGGGATAAATTCAAGATACCAGCAGGGTTCCTTCCTTCTAGAGGGTCTAGAAGAGAATGTTTCCTTTTTTTTTTCCAGTTTACAGAGGTCACCCACCTTCCTTAGCTTGTGCCCCTCAACTTCCTCCATTTTCATGGTCAGCAGCCTTTCTGAACATTGCTCCATCGCTACACCTCCCTCTGATTTTAAACTCAGCTGGGAAATATCCTCCAATTTAAGGACCCCTGTGATTACATTCAGCCCACCTGGACAATCCAGACTACTCACCCTATTGTCTCATCTCAGGATCCCCTTGTCCCATCCCACTCAGGCAGTATGTATGTGGCTGTGACATTCACCTTGTGTAACATTTCCTCATGAGCAATTTATGGTTCAAGGCACTTATAAGTGACTTTTTGTTTTTCTTCCTTATCCTTTCTACATTCAGTTTGTCTGTTGAGATTATATGAATCCTTTTTATTTGTGCCCCTGCACTAATCTATAATAATGTATCATGGGTTTAAAGGCTAACTAATAGACAATTTAGGAGACAGAAATCCTCTAAGATTTTTAATCCTAAAATATCTGTCATCCCTTTTGCCATGTACAGTAACATGTCACAGGTGGCTACCCTGTGGCCGGGGAGGGACATGATTCTGCCATCACACTCCCCTCATTCTTACCAATGTGCTGATCAACTAACCAAGGATCTATGCTCTCCAACTCACTCACTTCCTCCTCCTTTGCATTGACTATCCTGTTCCCACCGCTTCCTTCATTCACCACATCAGGATTTCATGACCACATTCTCCCCTAAATGAAATGGGTATCTTGCATCTAATGCCTGACAGCTGTTCTTATTGTACATGCACACACTGACCTACACATAATCCCGTCCATCTCTTTATTTTCCTAGAATCTTCCAGAAGAATCAGTTCCATGATGATAATGATGATACTGACAATGATGACAGGGGCCTCTCAAGGATTCTGATAAAGAGGGAATCGATAAAGGGAGGGAATCATTGCAAAATTGCCCCAGAAACAGGCTTAAAGGTAAATAACTCTTATAGTTTTTAATGAAATTGACTAATATTTAACTATTTTTAAGACTTTATATCACTGAATTTAAAATTTTAACGGGAATTTTCATTCACCACTAACCAAGATTCAACTCTGGGACCAAAATCTAAGGATTTCTGTCTTCTAAAAAATTGTCCACTAGCCTTTTAAACACGTGATCCTTTTAAAAAGTTTAGTGCTGGGCTGAAAATAAGCAGGATTCATATAATCTCACGAGACACAGTGAATGTGGAAAGACTAAGAAATAAAAATAAAAAGCCATTCATAACGTCTTGAACTTTACGTTGCTCACAGGGGAAAATGTTTGCCAATGTGTGTGTCACATCAACATGACGACTGAGTGGGATGGGGAAGCTGATCTTCCTCATCAGTCATTTATGCTGATTTGTTAGATGCCAAAACAGTTTCCTCATTGAAATTGCTTCTAACAAGTATGGAAGAATTTAGGTTCTACCAAAAGCAGGCTGAACATTTTCCCCTGCTTTCAGGTCTCTGGACTGAATGTCCCCACAAGAAGGACATGATTATGTTTCATAGGGAAGTCTTCCTGAGAAGCAACAGGCTTTTCTAGGGCAGAACTGCAGGGCCCCCCATGGAGGGCTGGAGGAGGTCTAGAGGGGACACTGGAAAAATAGCAGGAGTGAATTCAGATACTGCTGCTCAGGTCGCCAAAGACAGCATTGCTATCTCTAAGGATATGACATTCTCCCAAATTTTCCATGAGTGAAGGAGCCTGTGAACACTAAGCAGGTTGTTAAGACACAGCAGCACATAATTTGCGTGACAACACAATTAGAGTATGATTTGATATTTGCAAAATAACTAGCCCATTGTTCTTTGAAACTGCAGCAGTAGCAATAGAAATAAAAAAGACTGAGCCGTCTTGGAGACAACAATCAATAAACAATTCTAAATCTGCAGAATTCCTTGACAATATTCAAGCAATGAGCTAGATGTGTGCTGCAGATACCTCTTACTGCAGGGCTCACTCCTGCAAAGCATAGAACTAGTTTCTCAGCACACAGAGGGAACCAAGTCAAGATTCCTAATCTTTTGAGATTTACTAAATGGCTGGAAAGATCAGACAAGTACATACAGGCAAATATGATTAAATGGAATCAAATAATATCAAATGTGATTTGAGCACAGACGAAAGAGAAATTCCTTTCACCTGGGATCTAGAGAGACTTCTTCAGAAAATGTGGCTCTGGAGACGGCCAAAGACATGGGTGGAATTTTGGCAGAACAGGATGTAAGGAATTTAAAAACTTATTCTATAATTCATATAAAAATTCAAAGGATCCCAAAAATCCAAAACAACTTTGAACAAGAAAAACAATGTTGGAAGACTTGCACTATCTGATTTTCAAACTTTTTTTTTATAAAGCTACAGTAATCAGAAATTAGGGTGTTGGTGTAAAACAGGAAAATAGAATAATGGAACACAATAGAATGTTCAGAACTAAACCAAGACTTATACAGACAATTGATTCTCAAAAAGGATGCTGTGGAGAAACGATCTTTTCAGCATGTAGTGCTGGAACAATTAGATAGTGATACGCAAAAAAAAAAAAATGAACTTTGATTCACACCTCACAAAATATACAAAATTTACCTCAAAATGGATCATAGATCTTAATAGGAAATCTAAAACTATAAAACAGCTAGGAGAACAAGCATAGGCTTAAGCTTTATGGCCTTGGGTTTGGCAAATTTTTCTTTGCTATGACACCAAAAGTATCATCTATTTTAAAAAGAAACTGATAGAGTGAACTTTATGAACATGAAGACTCTTCAATGCTCTTCTAAACACTGCTAAGCAAATGAAAAGACAAGCCATAGACAGAAGCTATTTGCAGATCATATATCTGATAATGGTCTCTCTTTGTATCTGATCCAGAATAAAGAGGTCTCAAAATTCAATAATAATTCAAACACCTGAATGAATGAGGCCAGAAAACACACTTCAGTAAAGATATCCAGATGGATAATAAGCATATGAAAAGATGCTGATTAAAGGTGTCATTAATGATTAGAGAAATACTTTTAAAAACCACAGTGAGATACTAGTTCACATACATACTAGAATGAATACAGTTAGAAAGACTGACCTTACAAGGTGCTGGCAAGGAAGTAGAGCAACCAGAACTGATACACACCACGAGGAATTTACAATAGTACAACCATTTTGGAAAAGTCTTTAACAGATTCTTTTAAAAAGGTAAACACCTATGTACCATATAATCCAGACATTCCTCATCTGGTGCTTTAGAAAGGAAAAGCATATGTCCATACAAAGACTTATAACCAAATATTCACTGCTATTTTATTTATAATAGCACAAGTTGTAAATAACCCATGCATCCATCAAGAAGTAAATGCAGAAAGAAATGATGGTCTATACAAACACTGCTCACAATAAACTCTTCAGTAAAAACTCAGCACTAAACAATACTCTACTATAAGACAAATAAGCTATTAATACAGCAACACAGATGATTCTCAAAATAATTACACTGAATGAAAGAAGTCAGACAACATAGAGTAGATACTGCATGAATCCATTCATATAAGGATCTTGAAAATGCAAACCAATATGTTGTGATAGAAAGCAGATCAATGGTTCCCAGGGGAAGAGACAGGGAGGGAGGGAGGGACAAAAAAAGTCAGGAGAGAAGCTTTGTAGGTGATGGGTATGTTCACTGTCTTGAGTGTGGTCATGGTTCCTTGGGGATATTCTTACGTCAAAACATATTAAGCTGTACACTTTAAACGTGTGAAAATTATTTTGCCAAGTATACCTCAAAGCTGTTTTAAGAAAAAAGGCACTTTAGTCCTGATCCACCTCAGCGCCTGATTGGAGTGACATGATCAGTCCCTCACACTGTCTGCCTAACGGGAAGGTAGAAAAGCTCTCACAGAAGATAACATGGATTTTTCATTTGCAATGTCTGCCATGTAATAAAGAATTTCTAGACATGCAACATGTCCAGACTATATGACAGATAACATGAGAATAAGGAGCATTAGACAAAGGATGCAAACCCCAGGTGATGTAGGCATCAGAGTTACCAATAAAGGCTATAAAATACTTTTAATATATTCAAGAAAATAAGGAAATGATGGGAGAATAGATAACAGGGTAGAGACTTTCACCAGAGAAATATACTGGAATGTATTTTTAGGAAAAATCAAACTGATACTCTAGAACTGAAGCTTTCAGCTCTGGAAACAGGTAAACAGAGCTAATTAGGATCCCTTTTAAGTAAAACTTTCAGTAATTCTGGGTAAAATATAACAACAAAGTAACACAGAGCTAACTATGGAAAGAGAAGTTCCCTGATGACAATACAAAGAGGACACTTAAAGCCCAGAGTGGTCATCTTGTGAGCTGATGCCACCGCACCCTGGAGGGAAGGGGTTTTCATCTGCACATAAATAAGGATACAATGTCCATGTAGGAAAAAGGGTCCATACCAGATGTAGAAGACTCTTCCTCTATATCTATATAGTCAGAGACAGAGATGTAAAGTGGCAGCAGAGGTCACAGTGACACAGGGCCCTGGGCCAAGGAGTGTGAGCACCTCTGCAAGCTGGGAAAGGTAGGATGATGAATCCCTCCCAAGAGCCTAGGTGTGGAACTTAGCCTTGGCCACTCCTTGGTTTTAGCCCACTGACATTGACTTTGCACTACTGCACCCTAGAACAGTGAGAAGATGAATGTGTATTGCTTTAAGCCACTGAGTCTGTGGTCCTTTGTTACAACAGCAATAGGAAAGGAACTCAGGAACCAATATGAACTTGAACCACAGGCTGCCTTCTGTGCTGGCAGGGAGTCCTTTGTCTCTGATCCTGGGGGAGTGTCCTGTCCTCTGGCAGCATCCACAAACTACCTCATGCTAACTTGGCAGTTTGCAGAGGGTTAAATCTTATCCCTGCACAGTTCTTGATATTTAGTTAATAAAAATGATGGTGTCATCATGGGTATTTTTCCATCTTTTAAATACCCTTCAGTCTTCTAATAAAGCTACTTCTAATTAAGAGACCGTGTAAATAGTTTTCAATCTTCATAATAAATAACTGTGGTTTTATCTGGTTACTTAAATTATGAATAATAATGTTCACATTTGTAAAAGTTATTAAAATCAACATTGTTTAATGAAAATATCATTTCTTTTCGCATGAACATGTATTAACTACAAGAAATGTTCCATGCTTTCTTCTACGATTTACTGTTAGAGCCTTAAAGAATAATATTTTCCTCAAAAGATATTACGGCAAAGGGATTTCTTTTGGTGGAACTGTTCCGGCATCAAATCTGGTGCATGTCTCAGGCCACTGGCAACATAGAGATGATAGAAATTAGGAGGCATTATAAACACAGAATCATTTTTAAAGGAATTAAAAAAACTGGATGTGTGTAAACAAAGAATCAGAGAATATTCTGGTGAAATAAATGTATTTTTCAGCTTAAGCAAGACATGGGGTGAATAAATCTGAAATGAAAAAACCACCCAGAGATTAGCAGCGAGTCATGCATGCAGTGTGAATGATCAAAACCAAGTTGTTTCCAAACCAGTGTGCAGGCTTGATGCCTTCATGAATCAAATCTGTGTGGCACCAGGCCACCTCGAATACATGTTGATGAGGTATTTATAAGCCCTTCACCATCCCAAATCAAAGCCCACGCACGAGCCACAAGACCATCACCTACACATTTGGAAAACACACAACATGGTGAATAGCACTTTTCTTGTTCAGTAGCCGGTGGCAGCGAACTGTCAGCAGACAGAGATACAGGGACACAGAGGCACCTCCCCTCACTCAGCTGATAAACTTCCGTGCATCCCTGGGGACAGGATTGTCATAAAATGCACCATGGATTGATCCTCCTCCTAGGAAAGGAACCGTAGTGCTGTCATTAGGTTTGAGCAGGGGTGGGTGGAGGATCTCAGAAGAGTTGTTTCAGCACACCAATAGAATTCTTGGCCACCGTGACCACGAAAGACAAGTCCCCTGCCATCCCGGTAGGCACTTGGGCTCCTGACAAAAGCTGGGCTCAGTAAAGGGTTGAGTAGAAGGCACAGACCTGAGGGATGCCCCAGCAATAGGCAGGAGGTAGGGCCTGGTTTATACTGCTCTGGGTGTATCCCAGACTCATCCGAATACGAAATCAGAAATTTGCAAAACAGCAGAGCTGGGGTGGATCATCTACTCCAGACTCCTCACCTTACAGTTAAAAGGGTGGCAACCCTGACAGGCAAAGCAACGTGCTAAAGGCAGAGCGTGGAAGTGGCAGTGCCAGATGAAACGCAGCGTGCAACCCCCGTTCAAGGCCGCTGACTCTGACGACGGGGCCAAGGTTTCCAATGAGGAGAATAAGACAGTGTAAATACTTTGTTCCCCCTAAAACCCCAAATGTTTTTTAAAGGCACAAAAACTCACCTTAACTAGATCTCTTCTGAGGGGGCTCTCTTCTGCTTCTTCGTCTTTCTGTCTCCATTTCCCTCTCTCAGACACAAACACATTCAGTTTTGTGAAAGGGGACTTCCTTCCATACAAAGACAGACTTCACATCTTCAGAAAGATACCTGAGAAAGCACGTTTCTCAATTCAAGTCTTTGTGTGAGTTCTGGGCAACTGGCTTATTTTCTAGAACAATCGGTAGTTACAAAATCAGGAAATCATCTTCCACAAAGGCAGAGTTCTGGTCCGTGTTGATAAAGTTGGGGATGTCACATTTCATGAGTCTGTTCGGCTCCTCCTCTGGCCACCTGCTGCATCTGATGGCTTCCTGGAGCCGAATAACACTGTAAAGGGCTATGGTAGGGATACCAGCTTTGGCCTTGTCCAAGTGGTCCACTTCATTGATGTAGCAGTGAAAGAGGGACCTAGATTCATCATTGCACTGCCAGAGAACACCTTGGGCAGCAGCGGTCTTCCAAAGTCTGACACAAAGCTGTTGAGTCTAAATCTCTTCTCGGGAGACTCTGCATTGCTACAAAGAAAACCAAAATAAAATATCGTTCACAGTGTAGCTCGGTGACCTGAAGAATCATAGTTTTTGCCATCTACTGAGAGTAAATCCCTGCACAGAGCATGCTGACATGCACTGGAATTGAAAGACATCACTTCTGAACACATAAAATTAAACTCAAGGCAAAAGTCTAAAGTGAGGGCCCATGGACCATCCTAAAAAGACATCGTTCCCTGAGAATCCTCAATATTGGTGCCTCGCACACCAGTGTTTCTCCGTGGGACACTCAGATCTCTTCATCAGGATTCGTTAAAGTGCTTCTTAAAATGCAGAATCCTGGGGTGCACACCCTCAGAGTCTCCAGAGGTAGCGACTGGTAGTCTGTATTTTCATAGCCACCAGGATAACTAAACATGCTCAGGTTTAGCACCGCAGTCTACATCGGGTCACCTGAGCATCGACAATTCTGTCTCACGGGATGGGGGGTGCCATGTGTGTCAGGGTGCTGTCCTACCCATGTGTCTCCCCTGATTCTCAGAACTGACAGTGCTGCCCCATTGGGCATGAAATACCACCGTTTCACAATGCATACGCAGGGCGCCCGACTGAAAAACAATCAGTGATAGGAGAGGGGACAAAACTCAGCTTCCTGTTACCTTGTTTCACTTACTGTGGGACGAGTGATCAATTCAAGGGTAATAAATCAGTGAATGAGTGAATAACATGACTCGCGTTAGTCCCACGAGTGCCTGGAAGAGCAAGCCTGGGCACATTGAGAACCATAACAGCCCATCTACTTAAATGTCATCCTCCACAGATCTATGTAAAGGTTACTTCCACCCAGGCAGTGACTCCAGAAGGGCAAGAATCATGTATGAACACACTCTCAAATCCAGAACAGAACCTGACAACAATTAGGCTCTGGAGTCTGTGTTTAGCGAGTGTGGAATCTCAGTGATTCCAGCTCTTACACCTTGCCTTCCCATCCCACCACACACGATATGGCCCTTATGTCCAGTTCTCCCGGGGCTGGGGCCACGGAACCCATTTATAGGACTGGAAGAATCTGATCATTTAAACCATCCCCCAGATTATCATCAAGAGTCACCTGCATTTCAGGGATCAGTAATCCCAGAAGCTTTGCAGTTCAGGCAGCTGAGGGATTTTTATATCAGCTCTGTCTTCTACTGTGACTGCCTGGGTGACATCAGACAAGGAATTCTGAAAAGCCTGAACTTTTCCTTTCAGGAATAATCTAATTAACAAATCTCGTTGACCACTCAACAAATGTGATGTGAAGATCAATGATTTTACACAGGAGTACAACATTCACTAGGTCGTGGATTTAGAATCAGAGGAAAATCATTTTAGAAAGATTGACAGAATGTAGCTTTAATGCGAATTTAAGTATTCTTACCTTTCAGTAAATCATCTTCCCCTACTTATCACTTCACCCAAGTTTAAAAGATGTCTGAGAACAGGGATGAGTGTGCCAGCAATCTGAGACCCAATAACCTAAAATGTCACCTAGGAAAAAGAGGGGAGTAACACATTTTTAAAAAGCATGGCGAGGATGGCGGGGCCATCCCCAACCCCAGACTAAGAAGCTCTGAGTAATAGCTTTCCTGCCTGCCTGGGGCATCAGCTGATGTGAAAATCCACCCAGAAACCTCACTGTCCAGCAGCTCTTCCATAACACAGGCTACACTTTCTCAGAATTAAGAATTGCGTCCAGTAACCACTTCGCTGAAGAATAAAGACAAAGGAGAACAAGAGAGTTCTGCCCCTCCCAAGGGAGAGCCCAGACCTCGGGCTGCATGCACTGCGCCCACCTCCCTGGAGAAGAATAAACTGGAGAAGGGCGTTCTGCGAAACTGGGGCAGCAAAGGTTGAGATGGGAACAAATTGACCAGCTGGCCAGGGACAGCCCCCTCCGTCGCTGCCTTGGCGGCTGCCTCAGCCCTCTCAGCCCATCCTGCCCACCTCTGGTGGCTAAGCTGTCAGGGAAATTGCTTTGCGATCTGGAGCAACAGAGGCTGCCCACAGGCCAATCTGCGGAAAAGATGGGCGCAAAACCCCCAGCTCCCGAGTGACAGGCTAAATACCCCCGCCAACACCCCGACGCCCCCGCACCCTACCGCAACCCCGGGGAAATATGACCCGAAGAAGTGTGACCTGGGAACGAGGGGCAGCAGAGGCCGCCCCCACGTCAGGCCTGCAGAGAGATTGGAGCTTATCCTCCAGCTCTCCAGGGGCAGCCCCTGTCCTCTCCACCTCCTGATCTCACCGCGCCTACCTTCCAGGAGCAATCAGACCAGGTGTGGGGTGTCAGGCGAATCTTGCGCCAGAGAGGACATCCCCAGGCCAGGTCAGGGGAGAGGAGAAGAAGTGGCCCCATTAGGCGGGGCAGCCGGCCGTCGCAACTGCCTATGCCCCTTGACCGCATCGGGCCCGTCTCCCAGGAGCAAGCTGACCTGGAGACGGGCATCCGGCTTCTTGGGCAGCAGAGGACGCCCCCAGGATTGTTCGCGGGGAAAAGGAGAGCAAATTGACAGGCTCCGCGCTGCAGGTCTTCTACCCCCGCCATCGCCACCCCCGCACCTTAAAGGCACCGCCCAGGGCGCCCCTCCCCCAGCAGGCTGAGTAGGACACGTGAGTCTGGTGACCTGGGGCAGGAGAGGCCACTCCCACACCAGGCCATCGGGGAGACGGGAGCCAATCCACCAGCTCCCCAAGGCAGCCCCTACCCCCGCAGCAGCCACCACTCTTGCCCATGACCTCACAGTGGCCTTCTCTAGGGAGCAGGCTGACCTGGAGATGGACGTCCGACGAACTTGGGACAACAGGGACCGCCCCCAGGGCAAACCATGGGGGGAAGTGGGAGCAAATGGACAAGTTCCATGGGAAAACCTGCCGCTGCTGCCACCACCCCCAAAGTACCAAGTCCAACTCCCGGGGTCAGGCCGACTAGGATACACGCGTCTCGTAACACAGGGCAACAGCGACCGCCCCCAGAACAAGACGCGGGGAAGATGGGAGCAAATGGTCCGCTCCCCCGCTGCAGGCCCCCGACCACCGCCACCCCTGCACCCTGACTACCCTGCCTCCCGCCCCCAGCAGGCAAAGTGGGACAGGGGTGTCCCGGGACCTGGAGCAGCAGAGGCCGCCTTCAGGCCACGCGGTGCAGACATGGAGCTAATCAACAATCTCCTCCGGGGCAGCCTCCCTATGCCTGCAGCCACCACCTTACCAGCCCCCTGACCGCACCGCACCCATCTCCCAGGAGCAAGCTCACCTGGAGTCGGACCTCAGGCAAATCTCCGGCGGCAGACGTCGCCCCCAAGCCAGGCCGTGGGGGAGAGAAGAAATGGAGCAACTCCCTGGAACACATCCCCTGCCCCTGCCGCCTCCGCCGCCGCCTCCCAGGAGCAAGCTCATCTGGAGACCCGCGTCCCACCTGTAGGGCAGCAGAAGCCGCCCCTGGCTCCGCCTCTGGGGAGAGCGGAGCGAATTGATCGGCTCCCCCGCGGCAGCCTCCCTCCCCCCGTGGGTCCCGCACCTTAACGTCCCCGCCCCCACTCCGCACTCAGCAAGCTGAGTGGGACAGGAGTGTCCGGCGACCTGGGGAAGAAGAGGCCGCTCCCAGGCCCAGCAGCCGGGACAAGGCAGCTATTCCACCCGTTCACCAGGGGTAGACCCGCTCCGCCCCTCTGCCGCTGCCACTGCCTTCTGACCTAACCGCCCCACCTACCAGGAGCAAGCTTACCTGGAGTGCAACATCTGGCGAATCTCCGGCGGCTAAGCCCCACCCCAGGCCAGGCTGCAGGGAAGAGAAGAAATCGATCGGCTTGCCCGGGCAGCCTCCCAACCGCCACCGCCGCCGCCGCAGCCCAAAAGCATTGCAATAGCCTACCGGGGTCAGGCTGACTGCAAGGATGTGCACTTGCCTTCTTATCCTGGCCAGGTCCCTGAGCACCTCCCTGCATCCCTACACTCCCTGCACCTCTGCACCCCTGCTACTCTCTGCAATTCTGCATCCCTCCACCCCCACATCCCCTGAAATGCCTGCGCCCTCCACAGCCCCTGCACCCCTGTCACCAGTTACACTTTTGCACTGCTTACACTCCTGCACCCCTGCATGTCCCACACACCACCTCTTGGGCCTTTGGCAGAGTCTCTGCTGTTAGACCAATGCACAGTGACTCACTCTTTGCCAGTATATGATGCATCAGTGGACGTCAGGGTTTGCCTGCAGGAAGGTACATGTTCCCGGTCACTAGCCTGGGTCACTAGGGTGATCTCTGTGAGGTCACCCAGGACGGGTTCAGAGATGCTGTTCTCTGGGAAGAGAGGAGTTGAAACCGGTCTTGAGGGCAGAGCTGTGCTCACCAGGCCGTCCACGCTTCATGTTTTACACAGGGCTTCGGAGAAGTGAAATGGATCCGGCCAAGTAATACCGGCCTGCTGTGAGCCCACCTCAGTCCTGGGCTCTGAGTCAGACCGACTGGCTCCCTCAATCAGGGCCCAGTTTGGGCACCTGAATGGTCCCTTTGAGGCATCCCAACAGTTCTCAGGATGAAGTCTGGCTGCTTCCACCCCATGGCCCTCCCTCCTACTGTGCTGGCCTCAGGAAGGTTCCTTATATGGGGAAGAAGGCAGCCCACACCCTACCCCACCCCTCACCTTTCTCTAACCCAGGCTGGTGCTCTCTCTGCCCCTCAGAGTCTGGGAAGCCATCCCTCTTCAGTTATGTCCCTTCTGAGATGGACTTGCTTCCACTCAATTCTAGGCGAGGATGCACCATGGAATGCACTGGGTAAGAGAACCAAAATAAATAATTTCTTCTGTGAGGTTGTCTGTTTATCTACTGGGGCTGGGCTGTGTGTAGTTTGCTACAGCTATTGGTGTGAGAGGCTAAAACAGCCTGTGTGTCCTTGTTTTCATCTCCCCGCTGTCTTTGGGTTTTCCCTAGACACTCCTGAGACATTTACTTCTGTTAGTATTATTCCTGTTATTACACACGGGCCCTACTGACATGGAGGTAAGGTGTTGGGGGAGCGGGACAGAGCAGGGCATCTGCAGTCCTGTGATTAGTTCTCATTGAGCCTGTGCCCTGAGCTGTGACCTCCACAAGTGTGTCTCTTTCCCCCCACCCCAATTTGGGTGACACAGAAGGGATTTCCCTTCTCCCAGGTTGGTTAGGCTCTGGTAAAATAATTTCTCATTAAAAAAACAAACAAAAAACAACTTCCCCCAATGAAACAGAATGTTCTGGGTGTATTTCAATACAGTTATTTTCTCCTCTCCAGGCAGGAAGCATGAGGAGTTATCCTCTGACCTTCATTCTGAGAACAGGACATGGTCCTGGATGTAAAATACATGAAAAAGAGCATGGGGCCCCTCTGACTGGCCCCCTGGACTTGTCACACTCTGATTTCCCCACACTGAGCCTCCTGCTGGCCTCAGGGACCTGTTAAATCTGCCTGCCCCCAGGGTTCTTACAAAAGCAGGTTCTGCCTTGGGAGCTGTGACTCTCCAAGCCTGCCCGCTGTTCCCTTTGCAACCTCTCTGAGTTGGGAGCAGCTTTCCCTCTCAGTCTTCTGGGATCTAAGAAGAGCAGTGGGTTTGCAGCTCCCTCAGATCTGGTGTTATTTTCAGGACAGGAGGAAGAACTTCTGAGCTCCACACGAGCTGGACCAGAGGCTGGAATCCTCCCTTCCTCTGCCACCGTGCAATCAGTGGCTGTGGTTCTAGCCGAGTTTCTGAAGATGTGGACTTAAACACACATATCCCAGCCCCCACAGGAGCACACAGTCCCATAAATCCCCCTAGTTTCCACTGGTAACTATGGAGCGGATGGGGACACGGGTTTCGGGACCACAGAGGCCTGACTGCACGACTTGCTCCATGGCCTATTTACGTGGTTGCTCTGGGCCTTGTCTGAAGTGGCTTGCTTACCACACCTGGTACGTGGGAAACACAAAATAAGTACTAGAACCTTCACTTTTTCTCCCTCCAGGGCCTTCAAACGTAGAAAGTAATAAGTGAACTCAGACAGCCTAGTCACCACAATGAGGTCCTTCCAGCCTGGCTCTCCTGAGTGATGGGCACTGACTTGCACCTTAACTCGGAACAGTAGGGGAACTGCCTTCCTCTAACTGGGCCTCTCCCCACACCAGGCACGCCCGCAGCTCAGACGGGGCCAGCTCCCCAACTGAGGTGTGTGCTGGTGGCTTCAGTGTGACCTGGCCCTGCCGGGACATGAACCTGCAGTGAGTGAGGTGGAGGGTCGGGTGGAGGGGGGTCCCTTCTGGGGTGGCAGGGGGCCCGGTAGCACCCCTCCCAGCCTGGTGCCTGGGGCTCCCTAACACCTCCTACAGCTCCTGGGTTGGCTCCGGTCCTGGCCACTCCACACACCCTCCCAGGATCTTTTCATTATGTCCCTTTTCTGCTTTTATCAGCGAGAAGTGGCTTCTGTTGCTTGTTCAGTGAAACAGTACATCGGGAAACCAGACTACTTCTAACATCAGTAAAATACCAACCTCGGTCAGCTCGCCGGGCAGACCGTGCAGCACAAAGGCCTGAACAGGGCTGTGCGAACGGCTTACGTGAAGGGTCCTCAGCATCTGTCTTCAGAGATACAGAAGCTGATGGTTCAGGTAAAACCTCAGGGTGGGATTGAGGAATCCAAAGCTGGTTGGTTTCAAAGGCTAACTGGTCAGACCAGACCCCTGAGCTGTGGTCAGAAGCCTGGCTCAACGTCACGCAGACTCAGCGCCCTAAGTGCCGGGTGGGGCTGGTGCTGTTCCCTTTGCAGGCTCTCGTTGGGGATTCACTGTAGCCCCTTAAATACAGCAGAAATTCCAGCCCCATTAGCCCCCACCCTGAGTGTTCCATGACACAAATCCCGGGAGTGTTTAATTTTCATCTTTGTTTAGGAGGATGAAGGTGGTTCAAGAGAAGACATAAATTCACACTTAGTGACACAAGGTCACAGCCAGTACTTCCTCCACGGAGAGCTATGTGCTCCCACAGTGGTGGCTGGGGGCTGGGCAGAGACCCTCTGCTGGTCCCAGAGGGACTCGCTCATCTGGCCACAACTCATGGGTTGGACAGAAGATCCAGAGGGTGACAGAGCATCTTTCCTGGGAATTTGGAACTGACACATAGAAATCAAGTTCACTCATCTGGAGTTTGGCGGAGGGGAGGGGCAGTGGTTGGAAATCAAATGAAACCAGAGCATGAGAGAAACTTAGAAGTGAAAGAGCGAGAGACAGAGAGACTGAGCTTGTGAGAGCAAATAGTCAGAAAGAAGGCAAACAATCAGGGGACAGAAGAATTCCAGCTCCTGACTGTGTAGTCTGTCCCAGCCCATCAATGACCCCGCGAGATGTTTAATAACATTCCAGTTTTGCAGATTAGGAAACAGGCTGAAAGAGGTGGGGGCTGGGTTTGGGTGCACAGTTAATTCAATTGCCACTGGACCCCACACTTCCCATTGCCTGAAGGCACCCTAATCCTCACTGGGACCCCTGTGGTCCCCTGACAGCCCAGCACCCTGATCAAAGGGACCCTGCGGGAGTGGGAACCCCTCTTGAGTGTGGAGAGTTCCCTGCCCCGAGATGCCATGCATCAGCAAGCTCCCGCTCACCCCAGGTTAACATCAGCCCAGCTGTACAGTCTCCCAACCCGCTTCCCTCCCTGCCAGGCACCCCCATCCTTACCACCGAGTGTACTGCAGGAATTCAGGCACAGGGATGCCCAAATCAACACGAGCCCATCGGCTATAGAAAAAGCAGACTCCCAGGCCCACCTGGGTTGCGAGGGGACAGAAGGTGTCCTCAACTTTCATGTGTCTAAGACAATCTTCTTCAGCTGGAGGTTCTAGAGAAAAATAAAAGGTCCAAAACATAGTTCGGTGAGGAATTCCTCCAAGGACCTGACTCCAGTGTCTACAACCATGTGTACCTACCCCCGGAATTGGGGTGAAGGTGGATTATTGATCAGCACAACCCCTGGTGGCCCAGCTCCTTGGCTTGGCTGCCCAGAGGGGGCTGGGGGAATGGGTAAGGCCAGGGCACTCAGGAAAAGCACAGAGGAGCTGAGCTCTCCCTTCTGCACTCGTAAACCCTTCCCCAAATCTCAAGGCATTGGACAGAGATCCGCCACAATAATGAGATGCTCCCATCTCTTCACTCACTCCTGTCGGTTCACTTACATGCTGAGCATCCACTGGGTCCCAGGACAAGACACATAGGATGGCTGATGGGACAGGCTTGGTCCTTCCCCCTGGAACCTGTTCAATCTGATCAAAGAATGATCACTTATAAAGAGTTTCTCAAAATTATACAGAGACCAAAGACCAACTGCAGAGTGAACCAAATTTAAAAATATATATGAAGATCCCCCAGTCTCCCCGCCTAAGGTTAACAGCATAAAGCAAAAAGTTCTTGCCTTTAATCAGCAGGGAAGTTGTCACCCCCTCTCAGGTGGAAAGGAGAGTTATTCTTTGAGCACGTCACAGAAGTGCTCCATTGGATTGGACAAGGGCATCTACATTCATTCAGCAAATGTGTATAAGCTCCTACTACATACGGGAATCTCCTAACTAGACCGTTCCCAAGGCTCTCGGGCTTTATCAGTCAACAAAATAGACATGACTCCCCATCACTGGGGGCTCAGAATTTTAGCAGAGGAAACAGGCAGCATGTTGGGGTAGCAAGAGTTTGGATAAATTTTTAAAAAAGAGTGATATGAGCAAACTCGGGTGATGGCGGTGGGGTGGGAGGCAGGCAGGAGAGAATAAGGCAATCCTGGCAGATCTCACGGAGTAATGAACTTGAAGCAGAATAGATCCGGAGGAAGAAGGAAGAGCCGGAGCCAGAGGCCCCCAGAGTGAGGGGGAGAGTGTGGGCAGAGAGGCAGAGCACGCCGGGTCCTGAGGCCTTTGTGACGACTTTGGCTCCTAATGACATGGTGACCCGTTTAGTGAGTTTTGAGGGGAGGGGTGATGTAGTCCAACTTATGCTTTTGTGTTTGTGTTTCTTGGGGGGAAGTAATTTATTTATTTTAATGAATGTGCTGGTGATTGAACCCAGGATCTCAAGCATGCTAAGCATGCGCCCTACCACTGAGCAACACCCACCACCCCCAATGTATGTTTTTACAGGCTCCCTCTGACTCTGTGTGGATGAGAGATTGTAGGAAAGCAAAGATGGAAACAGAAGGCTATTGGTATCCAGGAAAGGCTGAAGGTGGCTCTTAGGAGGGCGGGGATCAGAGAGCAGGTATTTAATTAAGACAGAATATCCAGAATTTTCTAACAAGCTGGATTTGCTGTCTGTGAGTGTAAAAGAAAGAGAGAGAAAGGACATGGTTCCAACATCTGGGCCTGGACAATGGGAGGGATGTCCTCTCCGGATGGGAAAGGGGATGGGAAAAGGTGGGGCTGAGCAGGTGGAAAGGGGCTGGTATCAGCTCAGTTCTTCAATGTCATGGTTAAGGGGTGTGTTACATATTGCCACAGAAGTGCCTAATAGGTAGAGGAATCTGTTTTCTTTTTCTTTTTAACATTTAAAAAATATAATTAAACATATTAATTGTATTATGTGAATGATTTGGGAATTTTGTTTCATGCCAAGTTATATGTTATATATAGCCAAATGGAGCATATATCAAAAAGGGGAGAAATGAGGGCTTTCACATAAACTGACTGTCCGTAACGTAGGTAAAATTTCAATAAAACCAGTCTTCAGGGCAAAAACCTCATCTCGGTGTTACATAAAAATAAATGAAAAACGACTATGTTGATGTACCATTATTTCATGTTACATAATAGCCCCAAACTAACAGTGTTTAACTATGAGGCTTGTAGAAATACTATTCGCTTTATTCACATAAATACAGAAGTGCAGAAATGTTCTAAGGTAGAATTAGCATCTTAGTGGAAATAATACATATTTGAGCATTTTACATGATATATATGTACTGATTCAAAATTTGGAAAAGTAATTTCATAGTAGAACATATGTATGAATGTGAAAGCAAGATGAATGAAAGGAAAAGAATGTGATGTGAGTCTCAGGGATAAAGGCTCAGATGGAAAGGGGAAATCAGGGAATTTTGGAGAAATCGAGAAATTGATGGCATGCCAATTTCCAAGGCTGGGTTGCTTCCACCAAAGGAATAGCAGAGAGAGAGAGGAGAGGCCCAGGAACCCACCCTGGGGAACACCCACAGTATATGTTTGGAAAAAACAGGAGACATTGGCAAAGGACCAGCCAGCAGGCCAAAAGCAGAAACAGACAGAGAGATGGGCTGGGGGTTGAGTGAAGCAGGAACACGGGGTAGGAGGGATGGAAGAGCTGGGTCAAATGCTGCCGAGGGGCCAAGCATGATGAGGAGTCAAAATTGACCACTATATTTAGCAACATGGGGTCACTGATGGCCTTGACAGGGCAGTTTCCATAGAGCGAGGGATCAGGCGAAAAGCCAGAATGGGTGTAAAAGGGGATGGCTCAAGAGAAGATGCAGACAGTGAGTTTAAACAACTCCTTAAAGATTTGCTGCAAAGACACAGGGTGGCAATTGGTGGGGGTGAATTAGGGTCAAGGAGTGCTGTTGGTTTAAGAGGATGGACGTTTATATACTGATGGTGCCAACTAGCAGGAGAACAAAATAGATGAGGCAGTGAAAGAGAGGATGGTTTTGGGAGTGACAACCCAGAGAAGATGGGAGGGATGGGGCCTCGGGGACTTCTGGAGGAACTGGCTTTCGATGCCACTTTTAATAAGCGGTGGGGCACCGAGAGTGAGGTCACAGACATCAGAAGGCGAGCGGATGTGCTGGGAGTTGCTTGTGAAATTTCTCTTCTGTTGGCTTGTTTGCTTGTTCAAAGTAGAAAACTAACCTTACCAGCTGAGGAACAAGGAGGAAGAAAGAGTTACTGGAGCCATGAGCAGAAGATAAGAAAGAGCCTTCCAGGGAGAATGGGACAGTAAAAAGGGCAGGGGGAGGCGGGGGAGTGCGCTCCCAGAAAGTTACATTTTCTCTTTGACGTCCCCAAATGTGTGACGTGTTATTACCCTTCCTGCTGTCTACAAAATAAAAATTAATTATGGTTCAGAGGAAATGCTATTTCATTCTAAGAGGCTGCCTGTTTCTCAGGAATGGTCATCTTAAACTGCAAATATTACAAACAATGTTGAAAAGATGAACCTGTGTACCTAAAATCCCCTATTTTCTATTAATCTGTTTACTACTTAGTTCCCCTATCAATAACACATAACAAATACTGCCATGATGGAGGTACACCGATGCTTAAAAGGAAATGAGATCTGTATCCTTTTGCTAAATTCCATGGCTTCCTTAATATGCAGTTCCACTTGGAATTTAGGAATGTCTGGTATAAGAAGTGAGAAACAGTTTGAGAAAATCCCGGCTCAGAATTATACATCACAACCACATCTCACAAGTATATACAGCCGTAAAAAAGTTTAAAAGCAAAACTCCGTAACTACTCTTAAAGACCTTTGCAAACCTGGGCCTGCCAAGATGTTTCCAAACTGGAAAGGAACTCCAATCTCTTGCCTGGTACCGGACCAGAGGCTGGCCAGCCTTTTCTGTAAAAGCAAGAGAGTAAATATTTTCAGTTTTGCAGATCATTTTGTTGTAACCATGCAGGTAGGCAATAAGAAAGCTAAGAGCACTGGGAGATAGGAAACAAACGGGCATGCCCACACTCTCCCTTCCACTCAGGGCAGCTTCTCTGTGGTGGGGAGCTTTGCCACAATCACTTGCTTCTTTTTTCCATTGGTTTCTTTGTTTCCACCTTAATGCTCGAGCTCAGAACTTCAGGTGGGCCTGGTCCTTCAGCATCCATGCAGAGAAGGCTGAGCGGGGTTGGGAACCCCACCTGATGGAGAAGAGAGATTACTGGGAGGGACATTGTGGAGGCCACCATGACACGAGACAATCACACCTTCCGGGGTGAAAGGGAACGAAGACAAGGGAAGGACACAGTAGTGGGACCCCTAGGTCGCCTGCCAGGCTTGTTCTCCCTCCACGGCAACCATGGGGGCCTGGGGGGTGTTGGGCTTCAGCTACGGTGATTAGGATGAAGGGACTCAATATAAAGGACCCTCCAACTCCTCACTAGGTTCCAAACGCAGCCCCTCTAAGTCCACCCTCTGAGTTTCTGGAACTCTGCTGGAAGAATACATGAGCAGGCCAGAACCAGAGCCCAAGCCAAACATGACAGGGGTCTCGTGGGGCTGTAACCCCATGCTCAGTGGTCGGGGACTCCTTGCAAATCTGCAGAAATCCCTGTTCCACCTCATTCCTGGGAGAAACCCCAGATCTCCTCCTGCTCTGTCTGTTCTTCTCTTGAGGCTATTGTCCTGGAGGGATGCTGAGTCATTGAACCTGGTCCTCCAAACGTACATAAGCAGCCTGTTCAATAAAACAAATTATGCACTTTTTCACATTTGCCAGTTTTTTGATTCCAGAAAGGCTGTGGGACTCATTCTCACAGTCTCCTGTGCCCCCACCACATGGTGGCCCTCTGCTCATGTAAACACGATTTCCCACAACTGCACCCTGCCTCCCAGCTTGTCAGAGGGGAGTGTCCCACAAAGACACAGGTGTTTGTGAGGATCCTGTCCCCCAGCAGAAAACCTGCTCCTGGAGCCACGGTCAGGGATCTGGCCTCCTAAGCCGCTCAGCTCTAATTCAAAGCCTAAAGTGGGGGCCCCGAACATTGCTGAATGACTTTCTGAATCACCTGGACTGGAGGGGACTGATTTTCTTTCCAGGAATGGAGGTAGCGCAGCCTCCATTTTCAGGGCTGACCTTGACGATGGATCTAGTTCCCCCGACTGCAACACAGGAAGGAGTGGCCCTTCCATCCCACAGGTTGGAGACCCAACCCAAGGGAGTACTGAAGCAGTGCATTGCTGCCAGGTCCAGCATCCCTGCAGAGTGGCCTCTGCCCTTGAATGACCCCCTTCCCAGGGCCTTTCTTGCCCGGACACCACCACACCCCAGGCTGTGCCAGAGCTCTGGGGCTCTGCGTGTCCAGGGCACACAGGTGGCACCTGAGCCAGGTGTCCCCTGGGCCTCAAGGGAGAGAGGTCTGCTTCTGCATCAGGGGAAGGTGACCCCACAAGGCTGGCAGGACACTCTCAATATGGACCTCCAGGAGCCCTGGGAGCAGTTTCCCTGCAGGTGTTAAGAGCCATCATCAGGAGGGCAGGCCCCTCTTTGTGCAGACCATCCAGCAGTGCTGGGCCCACGTGCTGACCTCAGAAATCTACATGCCCCCACGATTCCCCAGGCAACCTCACAACTTCGTCACTTGGTGACCTGGGTACCACGAGCTCCTTGGCCATCCCATGAGGGTGGTCCTTGCAGGCATGGTCTCCAGGTTCTCCTGTTGAGAAGTCCCCCTGGGTTTCTGTGGTCACAGAGCAGACACCAGAAGATTCTAGTCCTGCAGTGACCCCCACAGCAGTCAGCTCCCCTGTGCATGTCCAGGGACAAATGACAGCAATTTATTGCCAGGTACCGTGATGAACAAGGGGGTGGGATTCCATACTAATTTCAGGATCCTGGTAACTCACTCTGCACCCCAAAAAGCTTCCATGAGAAATGTGTGTATTGGGATGTCTGTGCCCCTAGAAGAGCTGTTCCTGAGGGTTCCTGGGACCCTCCAGCCCCTCTCAAGGTTCTCAGATCCTGGGTCTAAATTTCTATCTGCCTCTTTTGGTGTACGGCCACCTGTGTCTCGTGGTCACGGGTCACTTTATTGCATGACTTGGCATGTTCTTAGTGCTCGTCCTCCACCCCTGCACTAGACTCCCAAGATGTTCCCACTGACCCTTGGCTCCCTGGGTGGCTCAGGGGGCCCTAAGTCTGCACCCTTCACTCTCCTCCTCTACCCCCACCTCTGGGGCCACCCCTAGGTGGACTTGGAGGTGTTTGTAAATGAGTCTTACACAAGGACATATCTGGACAAAGCAGGACCCCACCCCCGGAAAACTCACCTGCTCCCTTCTCAGAAGAGGACCCCACAGCCCCACATTGCCTCCCAGGGGTCTGCTCAGGACACAGTCCCCCAGTTCTGGGCAAGGTGTCTCCCTGGAATCCTTGCTTCCAGGAAGAGTCTCTCTGTCCTTCTTCAGAGTTTAGAGGTGTTCCCATGTCCCTGACCACCAAGATGCCCAGCACAGTCCCTTCAGTGACCTGGAGAGACAAGGAACTTATGTGGCCACAGGTCTCACAGGACACACCTGCTGGGACCCCAGGCTAAAGGGCTGTCCTTCTGCCTTCTCAGGTGTGGCTCCCGTGGTATCTTTTTGCAGGGGGCCCAAACGGGGAGTGTGGCCCAAAGCAGTTCATGGGGCTCTCTGGGCAGGGAAGACTTGGGCCAGGTGGCCTTGCCTGGTTTCCCTGCTGGGCCACTCTGAAAACCCCCGCTCCTCTGGCTGTGGCTGGAGGCCCCTCAAACCTCAGGGCGGGGCTCTTTCTCTCAGCCTCCACTGACTCCAAAGCCACGCTGGTGCTGGCGAGGGGAAAGAGCTTTCTTGCCTTCTTTTGGCCAAGTTGCCACAGGTGGATGCTGCGGGGAGCTGGAGAGAGAGGTAGCACTTGCTCAGATGTGAGTGGTTAAGCAATTTGACACCCTGTCAACTAGCCTTAAACATTGGAATGAGGTCTTTCCCGGTAAAGCTGGAAGTTACTTTCAGTAACTTGTCTAAAGATTTCTTTTTTTTTTCCACTTAAAGACTCATAAAACCTCTCCCAGGTCATTCCTGGTATGGACCATTATCCAGGGATCAATCAGGAAATGCAGGAGGAGAGGGGTGGGGGTGGGGGAGAGGGGAGGTTAGATCAGAGCCCACGGAGAGGAGATGCCCCTCCCAGGAGCCTCACACTGGGCAGTGGCTTCTGGCATCCAGCTCTCCTGTTCTCAGGCCCATTCCATCTGCGGGGTTTTCCAAAAACATAATGGTGGAAGGGCCATGGAGGACACCTAGAACTTCCAGAATAGACAGGGGGAGCAGAGTTACCATGCTGGCCCTGGGTTTGGAGACAGACCTGCAGTGGAGACCACAGGCTTCTGAGAAGCCAGTTTCGAAATAAAGGCAGTATGCACTGGAATACCCGGCTCGAGAGAGTGCTTCATCATAGACATGTAATTTACATAGTTCTCACCACTAAATTCTGTGTTCCCAACACGCTACATGAATGACGGCTTCAACACACATTCATTTCTGAGATGTGAAAAAGTGTAGAGCCGCTCTTTCATCCTGCATAATGGGCATGGCTACACTTAAGAACACTTACCAAGATTTCTCAGCAAGAGCCAATTTCGAAATAAAGGCAGTTTGTGCAGGAAAACCCTGTTGGAGTGAGGGCTTCCCCATACACATGTAAGTTATAGAGTTCCCCTCACCATGAAACGCTGTTCCCAACATGCTACATGCATGAAGGCTTCGACACACATTCAGTTCTAAGCTGCTAGCATGTGGAGAGCCGCTCTTTCATTCAGCACAAAAGGCATGGTTACACCCAGGAAGATTTACCCAGATTTCTCAGCTGCTTCCTTCAGCCAGATTCAAAATAAAGGCAGTTTGTGCTGGGAAAGCCTGTTGGAGCGTGTTCAGAGCTGTTTCGGGCTCTGTCCCAGCTGGAGGGTGCAAAGCCCAACCTCCAGAAAGAGGGACCAGGACCCCACCCGCCAGGTGGTGTTGCCTTTGTAGGGGAACAGTGATCTTTGGGTAAGATATATTGCGGCTCTCTCTAAAAACTGCTTTGACTTAAGTTTGCATCCTAGTCACCAGTTCCAGGACAACAGAAAAGGCATACCCTACATCCCTTTGCACTCAACTCTTCCCAAAAGAGCAAATATTTGTCCATGAAAATACCAGCTGCTCTTCTAAGGCCCACTAAATACCCAGCAGTGTGGGCGGTGCACTCTTGATCAGGGACAGGAGGAGAGGGAACAGCGGTCCTCCTGCAGGCTTGGCCTGGTGTGGCAGCTGCGCTGTGGGTGCGTGGTGGGGAGGGAATGCAGGGAATCCTGTTTGAGGGACCTCTGTGCACGCCTGCATTATAGTCTGAGGCTTCATACAAAGGCTCCAGGCATCCTAACTGGTTAGATACAGCCCCCACCCTTGGGCTGGAACCACCAGGATATAAGTACCTGTAACAGGGACGGTGCCTGGTGTGGGGAGAGGTCATGGGACACTCCGGGGGCAGGGGCGGTGGTGCTGGGGAAGGCAGGGGATGCAGTGAAGGGTGGAGGGAGCAGGGTCCTTTGCTTGGGGGTGCGAGTTCTTTGGGAGACCACAGGGAATGGCACACATCATCCCCACCCTATACCCCAAATTCCTAGCCCCGCCAACACAGGGGCTGCTCTGCACCCTCTCAACGTGGCTCTCCTGTAAGACCGCACCCAACCAGGCATCTGGCACCCTGCCCTACCTCCCCTCTTGGGACAGATCCCGTCTTCTTGGAAACTGCCTAGCAGCGCGTATTCAAGGCCGGCAGCCGGCCTGGCGGATCTGCACTTCAGGTGCCCTACCTGGCCAGACGTGCCTGCCTGGGCTCAGTCCTCTATCTTGCCCACAGGTAGCCTGGGTCCACTTCCGGTGCAAGCGGAGGCCGCGGAGCCCAGGCTGAGCCCCGCACACAGACAGGTGAGGGTGCCCCCGCCCCGCTGCCCCGCCGCCGCGCCCACTGTTGGCAGCATTGCCCCAGCCTCCGGCCGGTGCCACCTGCAGCTGAGGACCTCCGCGCAGCCCCGCCCGCCCCGGCCCCGCCCAGCTGCCCCATAAGCCTCCCCCCACCCCCGTCCTGGCCGCGCCCTTGCTCCCATTGGCTCCGAAAGTTCTGCCCTTGCACGTCTAGCCTCGGGAGGACGCAGACGCAAGCGCTAGGGGAGGGCCCCGCGGCGTTGCCATGGATACAGACGCCGCGCTCCTCGCGGGCTGGCGTGCGCTTCTGGGGCAGGCAGCGGGCTCCGGAAGTGTGCAGCTGCCCGGGGCCATGGCGGTGTTTGCTGCTGGGGATGGCGGCTTGCTTGGCCGGGCCACTAGTTCTGGCCGCGTCAGTCGGCGGCCGACATCCTTTCTGGGGCGGCGTCTCACAGACGGTAAACGTACGGCAGCGCCGTTGGCGGGGCCAGTGGACATGGACCGGGGTGGGATCCGGGTTGGTGTGGCGGCCGGGGAGGGCTGAGGTCATGATGGCAGCCCTTCTTAGTGAAACAATAAAATGAATAGCCATTTTCACAAGACCTCTGAGTAAATCTACTAGGGAACTTCATCCTGGACTGAGGAAGAGGACTGGGGAGGAGGGGGCATTCAGGGGCACAGAGAACCATGGGCCACCTGTCCCACGATGGACTTTAGACTCACCCTCACCCTTCAGGAACTACTAAATACACACAGACAGAGTGCTATGGACAAGATTTTTTTTTTTAAACAAATCCCTGAATCCCTAGCAGGTCTTGTTTCTACCCATACACAAATGGCTTATTTGCATAATGTTTCACAAAAGCCTTAAAATATTATCACCCCAACTTGACACATCAAGAAACTGAGGTAGAGAAGTTTATCACATTCTACAAGATTAGAGAGAGGCCACGTCAGACACCGTATTTAAATCCAAGCCCCTGCTCCAGTGCTCACACTAGAAAGTGTGACATACTGCCCCTTTCCTGCCCTCTCCCTGCAATCAATCTCTGAAGAGTCTTTTCTGTGTCACCTGGAATCACAATCACATTCATTTCCCACAAAGAGCTATGTCACTCCTTGGAGGACTTTTCAAAATCTAAAGGGTTGGTTTGAGAGGAGAGATTTGCATTTTCTGTTTCTCAAAGGAAACATGGCTTTAAAAGAAACTGAAAAGTAGTTATCTAGTCTAAGCCCTCATTGTGCAGAGAAAAAACCGGAGGCTCAGAAGAGATGAGGAAAGGGCCTTATTAACAAATATTGCCTCAGTGCAGCACCAAGCCAGACCTGGCACTTCTAGGGGAGGATCTGGAAGGCCCAGGAGAATGAGTGTTAGAAAACAGAAAGAGAAGAAGCATACAAGGCCCCGTCTCTTCACCACCATAACATGAATTTCCACCAAATTACCCAGAATGGGTGCAGCCAATATTAAGTTTGTCAAAAGAGGTTATAGAATTCTCAACCATAGTGGAAATTCCAACATTTACTGTGCTTTTTTCCCAGTTCAAGCATCAATTCAGTGGGCACTCTGTACCAGGGACTACACGAGGCCTGGGGTTCTCCCAAATACAGATCTCTATTACCACGTGTGCAAACCACATTAAGGCAACCAGAAGAAAAGCGCCCACAGATAAGATGGAATTACTGAAACTGAAAGCAGCAAAAGAGCATATATTACTAGGAAAAACGGTGCTCCTAGTAATGGACACATGGACATAGAATGCAAACTGTGTTTAGCAGGCAGGAAAGGGGGGATTAACAGATACAAATTAGTAAATATAAAATAAATGACAAGGACCTGCTATATAACACAGGGAACTATATTCAATTTCTTGTAGTGATTTATACTAAAAACAATCTAAAACATATATATATACATATGCATATGTTTATAACTGAATCTCTGCTGCACACTTGAAAATAACATTGTAAATTGACTACACTTAAATAAAAAATAATTTTAAAAAATAAGTAAAAATAAATGCAATGCCATTAAGAAAAAATAAAAGAACTCTCTAATCCCCTTAACTGTAGGTGGTCGAGAAATCTAGCTGCAAACACCAAGTCCACTGGATCACTCCAGCACTGGCTGTCATTCTTTCTGACCATCAGAGAGTCACTTGCTTCACTGAGGTTACTTTTCTCTTCTGTGAAAGGCTACAGTTGCAACTAACGATGTATAGAATCTCATCATTCACAAGCCCAAAAAGTAGTGAGAACTTCACATGGGCCAGGCTCTGGTCAGATGAAAAGATAGGGTCCCAGATATATTCATGGGTAGAAGAAGTTTATGCCATAAAGTTATAAATTCTTCCTGTTTTGATAGACAGATTCATTTCAATTCTGGTTAGAATTCCTACCAGATTTTTCTTGGAATATAACAAGTTAATTTATGGTCAGGAATAGCCAAGAAATTTCTTTAGAACCACCACTTGGGAGGGGTGGATAGGTCATTCATTTCCACTGCTCTTTCTGAAGTGATGAAAACGTTCTGGAATAATAATGGATGCACCACTGTGAATATGCAAAAAGCTGCTGAATTGTACCATTTAAATGGATGGAATTCATGGTTTGTGAACTATATCACAATAAAACTGTCCTATGAAAATTATTTCTTGACAATTATTTTTCAGTTTATACACTAGTCTGTCCCACAATTTAAGAAAAACAAAAAACCTAAACAAGCCAAACTATGCCAGGAGCACTTTAGGACTGCAATATGCCTGGGTCTCCAAGGCCTCTGGTGGTGCTGTTCCTGTTAACACACAATAGCTGGGCTGGGCTAGTTAGGGACTGTAACTATCTTTTGAAAATCGAGGATCACTCCTTTCACCCTGGGAGAGGGAAGGAAGGAGGATGTCACAGCCTCATGCCTTCAGCACGTTTTTAACAGAACCAAGCCCTGCTTTCACCACTGCAATCCCTCTCACTATAAAAACACGTGACATCAACAAGCACCGCCATCATAACACCTGAAAGTTTTCAAGGTACTTACCTGAGGCAGAAACATGGAGGGGGGAGACAGAACCTCGCTTAGCAGTGACGCTCCCTTTTCCCGACTCCACCAGGAGAAGCTGGGCGTTAGAGCCGGAGGCTTTCAGCCCAGGTAGCAGCGCCCACGCCACAGAGCTGGTCCTCAGGGAGCGGGAAAGGGAGAGCAGGGCAGCCCCGGGGTCGCGGGGCAGGGAAAGCGGGGAGGGGGACGCGGGCTGCAGCCTCGCTCGGAGGACAGCCCCAGCCACAGTCCCAGGCGCCCGCCCCCGTCCGGGTCCGCAGACCCCGCCCGCCCGGGACACAGCCCGCCCAGGGGCGGGGACGGGCCGCCGGACGAGAAGAGGAAGCCCGGGAGGAGAGGACTAGCGGGAGGGAGAGGGGAAGGGGACGCCAGCCGCGGACTGAGGGGATCCCGGCTGGGTGAGAGATGGCAGGTGCACACCAGGCCCTGGACACTGTGGCCGGGACGCCGGGGCAGGTGGCGCTGGCAGAGGGGTCTGGCCTGAGCAATTCATCTGAACACGGGCTGACTAGCGCCCTTGGGGTCTGTGACAGGCGGACCGCCCTCCCGCAGCCGCCTGACCCCTTTCCCAGGAGCCCCCCACCTTGCACTTCCACAGTCAGAGGCCCCGACCCCAGGCAGGAACCAAAGGCCTACCGGGCGACGTAGTTGAGAAGCCTTTGGTCCCGATCCCCGGCTCGGATATGGAGCTCCCAACCAGCGGACCACTTGGCACTGACTGCGCATGCGCAGGAGGGCCAGCGATCCTCTCTGGGTTCTGTGAGAGAAGGTGGGACAGCGAGGGAGGGAGAAGATGGGAGCGGGTGGAGAGGACGGGAAAATTGGAGGGATACAGATGGACAGGATGAGCAGAGAGAAGGAAGGGATCTGGAGAAGGGAGGGTCTTAGAGGAGTTGGAGAAAAAAAGCTTTACCTCTGGGGCACCCCTAGGCGGCAGACCTGCCTCTGTACCCTTCTGTTACCCTTCAAGCCCCGCAGCTCAATTTTACCACCGTGATCCAACCCTCCGTCCGATGCTTCTGCAGAAACCCTAGGGAGATCACACCCGTTGCCCCCACGCGGAGCTGGGTTTTCTGTTGCTCTGAGAACCAAGCACCCGCAGGTGTTGTCGCTCAGAACTACCTTGGGAAGAGCACATATTCCCCTTTTACACGCTGGGAAACAGGCAGGCAGGATCTCTGCCTTAGCTCCACTGTCCCAGGTGTTGGGCTGGCGGGGAGCGGGATGGTACAAGATCAGAGCCCCAGACAGAGCAGACTGCCTGAGTGTTGGTGCATAGTCCCCATCCCTCCTGGGTAAACCATACCCCACCCTAGTGGAAACATCAAGGGCTCACAGTAGTTCCCTGGGTGTGGGAGAGCTGTCCTCATGTGAAGGAAAAGTCCAGCTGGGCTAACAAGCTAAGTCACAAATCTAAGTGTGATAAGTGTCAGTTTACTGATCTAAATTATGCTGGGCTATCTCGTAAATCTGAAGTTTAGTGTCAGTTTATTGGCCTAACAACCTAACTCGTAATTCCAAGCTCAACAAGTGTCAGTAATGTGATCTGTTACAAATTGATAAGCTCCAGTGTACTTATTCCTTGCTTTTTGTTCTTTGAGCCTTATTGGCTAAGCCCCCCTTACTTGTAACTAAGCCTTTAAAACCTCATGTGCACGTCTTGGAGGTACTCAAAACTTCGGAGCCGAAGCCCCTCTGAGCCCACCGGCATAAAAATTCTGAGTACTCCAACACTCCGATTGGTGCTTTTGTCTTGGCTGGCCTGTTTCCATAACACTCAGCTCCAGTGCCCAGCTTTCTAGGTAGATAGGAGTGTTACCAAGTCGAAATTAATTCTCCTCAGTGCAGGACAGGCCAATAAGTTGGGAGACCAGATGTTGGGGCATGGAATAGCAAGTTTCTGTAGACCTAGATGGCAAACTAATGTCCTGGAAAACCATCTCCCCAAGTCACAATTCAGGCTCCTTTCCTATGTGCTTGGTTAGTGCAAACTTCTTAGTGTAGGAATTCCTTCTTGTTAGAATCCTTTCTTCTTGCAGCTATCTGCGTGGGTCAGATCCCTGTAAACCTCCAACAAAAGAAACGTTATTTTCTATTCTGCAATTTGCTATCTTTTAATGAATGAAAAAGTGTTAAATATCCTTAAAGGTCAGAGCCTTCAGAATAGGGTCTCCTGTTTATTTCAGGCTCTAGGCAACATTGTTTTACAAGCAAGATGAAGCCTAGGTGACAGAGCATAGGGTTAAATTCAAAGGAACAAATCTAATATGGAGTCAGATTTGTTCTGTTATATTACCCGGCCAGATGCCACTTGAGGATTTAAACCCCTTTAAGTTAAAAATAACTAAAATTTTAAAGGAATTTACATACATAGGTGGGAATGTGCAAAGCATATCTGGAAAAGCACCCAAAGGATAGTAAACAGAGGCATCTCCAGAGAGGGCTGAAAGAACAGAGGATGAGGGAAAACATCTTTCACTTGTGTATTTTTGTTCTCTGAGTTTTTTTTAAACCATTTCCTTGTATTTCTTTTTCAGATAAAAGAAATGTGTAATGGAGCAAAGGAGTAATTAGCTTAGCAAATACAGCAGCCATGGAATCACTAGTCATCACTTTTGATTTAAGCCAGAAAGCATTTTTTGACTCTCTCCAATGTGCTCTGTCCTGTTTTAAGACTTCTATTATTATTATTATTATTATTATTATTATTATTATTATTATTATTATTATTATTATTATTATTATTACTATTACTACAACTACTACTAATATTACTATTACTATTATTACTATTATTTTATGAAATAATAACACGGTTTACCTCACCCCTGCCCATGGCTGGTGGAAAACCAACCAAGTTTTTCTTGAGTTGTTTTCCAAGGAGTAGAGATGAGTTTATAAACAGAACACATCTTCAGGGTAATACAGGCAGAGTGCTTTTCCAGCAGGCCAGAGAGCTATGAAGTGTTTTCAACAGAGGCGCCCAGAAGCTGAGAGAGAAAGCCTCCAGGACACTACAAAAAGCTGCCCAAACTGCCGTCTCCATGGTACTACTGAAATAGGAAAGAACAAATCTGACTTCATATTTGATCTGTTTCTTTGAATTTAACAAAGCCAAGTTAATATCCTCCGGTCTTTTCATGGGTTATGATGTCACAGAGGAAACGGACAGGTCAACAAGGAATCACTCTGCCGTGATCCCGGAGCCGGGGAAAGGGATGGGCTGCAAGATGTATGAAGCAGCCGCAACTGTGCCCGTGCTTCTAGGCAGGTATCCAAAATCGCCTCGACAAGGTGTCAAACATTTGTGCCCATGCCCTCATCAACAGACATGTATTAAAGACAAATGGAAACATATAAAAGGCCAATACCCTTGCTGGGTACACCGTCCAAAGAACAAAGTCTCAGTTTGACAACTGGCCATCTCGGTTCCATGGGATTCATTCTTGGAGAACCTTAAAAACCACTCTTCTGTCCTCAAGAATTGCTGCATATTTGTCCTATCTTTGGCTCAGGGATGGAGCACGTTCAAGTGAATTTTAATGTCTGCACAGATTTGACTGTCTTTTTCCAGGTTCACTTGTCCATTCCAAAGAGGCTTGAGCTATGTCCATCTTCCGTAAGATCTATTCCCTCCAGTGACAGCTCATTGAGCCTGCAATTAAAAGCCAAGTGAACAAGACTGTCCTCAGCTAAAAAGTTCACCCACCCTTCACTGTTTTCTTAATCTCCTCTCCTGGCTAATTGCAACAGACTAACACCTCCCTCCACCAAGATACCCAACTATGTCATTTTTCTCCCCATAGGGAAAATAAGGTCCATAAAAGAGGAGACAACTCCATAGTCACCTCTGAATTCTTAGCATATAGTAATGTCAATAAATACAACTCAGATTATTGTTAGTTTCCTTTAAAACCTTTCTGGTTATTTGAATGAGACCTTGGAAGAGAGGTGTTTGCTGTCCAGTATCTTGATCCACAAGACTCTGGAGGCCTTTTTCGGAATAGCTGTTCACTGATTCATTCAAAACACAACTTATCAATCAAGGAGTAGCTGTGGTTTTCTGCCAGGAGTTTGTGGTCACTCTCATGCCAGAACAGCTTTAAACTATATCCTTAATTTGGATTTGTTATTTTTCCCCTCTTCCACCAAAATTGACTTTTCTTACTTTCTTGTCTTGAGGAATTTTTTTTTCCTATTTCACCCTTTAGTAAAGCAAGATTCTCAGGATGGGCTTGGCCCATTTTATGATCACCCATCCAACTCCTATTGTGAGAGGTCTGGGGCTCACCTGCTTCCCTCCTGTCAAGGCAACTGAAAATCAGTTCAGGAGCCAACCAGCACACCACGGCTTCTAACGCTCACGTATCTCTCAGAAACCCTGCTTTCTCGTTTGTCTTGGCTTCTGAGAATTTTCCCTCACTTTCTTGACAATGAGTTGTGCAGCTTGAAAGATGAGGAAGGAAGGTTTTATTTCTCAATCAGCGTTTTAAGGAACTTGTGTAATGAAGGTTTTCAGGAGTTTCTAGAACCCTCCATTGCCGAGACAGAAAACACACTAGACATTTTCTAAATTTAGTTCTCATGTGCATTTTTTCTTTGCTTTTTTTTTTTAACTGCTAACAGACATTTTTTAATTAAAAAAAAAATAAGGCCCCAAAAAGAATAGAACACTGAAGGGGCAAACAAATTAACGGGCAAAGACAGAAAAATGATAACTACTCTACAAAGTTAATATAATACATACACTATGTATCAGATCAGCAATTCTCAGTAACAGCTAATTGAAACATGACCATGAGGTAAAATTTCTCTCCTGTCAGGACATGGCCAACAGAAAATACAATTAAACCAACAAACTAATATCCTAAGTCTGGCGAGGTACAGAAGGCTACAAGCTAAATGTGTCTTATTCTAGAAAAGAGGGAGTCTCACCAGCTCTTTTCTGTGGAGCCTGAGCCCACGGGAGGACGGTGAAGTGAGCTCTGTAAGTACACAATTAGCAAAGTGAGTGATGAATAAATAGACGTGAGCTTTGATGACAGGGATAATACTACTATTCGTTTGTCCTTTAAAGTATGACTTCACGTTCAGTGATCAATACTTCGGCGTCCTTAGGAGTTGAGATTTTAGGAAAATGCACAACCTGGGCCCAGATCTCCTCTTTAAGCTCGTGACACTGCAGTTAGTTGTCTCAAAGGCAGCTCCAACTCCACATGCAAAGAGCTGACTTCACGGTGTTCCTCCCATAGCCGTCCTTACCAGGGCCCCTGGTCGGGGGGTAAGGTCTCCCTGCGTCTCCCAACTCAGGCCCATCACTCACAGATGTGAATGGACCCCTCCTTCAGGGACCAGATATCCTCAGACTCCGAGTCCCACTACCCTCAACTGACCTACCAGATACTCACTGGCACTCACTCAGCACTGACTCTCTGCTGGAGACCACACTGCACACTGCACAGTGTATCTCACTGGATCTCCACAATAGTCCTGGGAATTGGGTACATCACTGCTTCAATTGATTAGATAAATTGTTTCACTTCCTTGCGTGCGTCCTTCAAACTGACACGGCTACTAAGCCACAAGCCTGGGCCTGAAAACCACTTGAAAATTGGACACTGCTACACCTCGCAGCCACCCTACTCTGACTCATCACATCATCTCCTGCCAAGCCTTCTAAATGTTTCCAAACATTCTAGAAGACAAATATGAACTATGAGAGCACCCCACTCTCCTACTTAAAATCTGTCAATGATGGTTCACTCCCCTTAGGAGAAAGCCCAACCAGGCCTGAGCACAGCCTAAGGCCCCAGCATCCGCTTTCCCTGCACGGCCGCGCCGCCTCACCCACCACGCAGCTCTACACGTGCCGTGTCTAGGACAGGGATGCTGACTCCGCACAACCCAGGGCTTGTCTCACTCGAACAATGATCACCTTCTTCAGTGTTCATCTTCTTCATTGCTGACTCTCACAAAAATGTTTTCTCATAATGAATCAATATCTTTTTCCTTACAACTGCTCATCATTAATAATGAGCTCCTCCCAAAAGAGAGAAGACCTAATTCTCAGTCTCCTTATCTGTAAAGTGAGAATAACAAGGAAATATGTGAGGTTTCAAGAGAAATAATATTCATGTGAGGCTGAGGGACAATTCCATCATACAGTAAGCATTCAATATGTGCTTACTTAATATTAATAAGAATATATTGCATTCTAGCAACCTTCAATGTTTTATGACTTTGTCCAACAGACTACTGACAAACTGTTGGACGAACCACTTTGAGCAGATCAGCACAAGCATACTGGGAGAGGTAAGTGCTGACTCCAGTTACAGCTGCAGCCACCCAGCACTACGGGGCGGGGGCAGTTTGCTCAAACTCTTACATGTTGCTTGAGCATTTAGTTCTCATTATAGAATAAAGACAGTTGTTCTTTAGTCAAAGCTCCTGAAACATAAATCTTCAAAGATTGATGCAAATTAGGTTTCAAGTACAACACTCTCACTAGAATTTATTTGAAAATTATAGTCTTAGCTACTCCGCACATCAAAAGGGCATAATCTTAATGTATCTGACTAAATACACTGAAAGGGTTGTTTAAAAGTAATTAAGAAGAAGCCATTCAGAATAAGCTCTCAGTATCATCTGCACAAAGACCCACCCAAGGGTCTCATTTCTCACTTCCACATAGGTGTTTTCAAGTAGCTTACCTTGGGTCTTGGTTTCTTATAACACGGGGCGGGGAATAGTTGTGGATAGATTTATGTAGCAAATATATACCAAGGGTATTTGTTGTGAAGGAATTCTACAAATAAGAAGATTGATACATAGTCCCACCCATAAGAAATTCAGCCTTTCCATTTACAACAGCATTAAAAATAAAGTGAGAGATACATTTAACAAAAATTTACAAGATTTGTACATTGAACTTTTTGAAGTATCACCAGAATAAATTTTAAAAGATCTACATATATGGAAGACATCCCATTTTCATGGAATGATTGACAATATAATTAAAAATGTTAAGAATCCTCAAAGTGAACTATATATTCAGTGGAATCCCTATCAAAATTCCAGCTGACTTCTATGCAAAATTGAAAAACTGATCCCAAAATTCACATGGACCTGCAAGGGGCCCAGGACAGCAAAAACAACCTTGAAAAAGAAGAGTAAAGTTGGAGGACTCACTTTAAAGTGTACTAAAATGCTATAGTACTAAGTCAGTATGATACTGGCATAAGTTTGGATAAATAAGTCTAAGAGACACAATAAAAACCCACGGGGAAAAACTTACATTTACAGACACTTTTCCACTAGGGGGCCAAAAACACTCCATTGAAAGAATAGTCTATTCAACTAATGGTTCAGGGACAGCTGGGTATCTGCAGGCAAAAGAATCAATCTGGAATCTGAACACCCATATTTTATATAACAAATAAAATTAATTGAAAATAGATCACAGACAGAAATGTAAAAATTAAACCTATAAACTTTCTAAAAGAAGACACAGTATAAATCTTTGTGGGCCTAGGATAGGCTTTGGTTTCCTAGATACAAAACCAAGAGCACAAGTGATAGAAGGAAAAAGCAGATAAACTGGACTTCATCAAAACTAAAACCTTTTTCTTACAAAGGACATCATCAAGAAAGTGAAATGACAGGGGAAAAGGGTATCTCAAGTCAGAGAGTGCGTGCTTTGCAAAAAAATAAAATAAATCTTTACATCAAACTACCTCCCTTGTAAAGAAATTGTTTTAATGTTTAAAAAAATATAGTTAAAGGACAATGTGCAGAATAGAAGAAAAATTTTGCAAAGCATGTATCTAATAAGAGAGTAGTATCCAGGATATATAACGAATGCTTACAACTGAACAATACAAAAAAATACACCCAATTTTTAAATTTACCACGAATTTAAATAGATATACAAATGGCCAATAATCATATGAAAAGATGCTCAGCATCACTAGGGAAGTCAAAAACAAAATGAGATCTCATTTTACACCCACTAGGATGGTTATAACCAAAACATGGACAATAACAAATGTCGTTCAGGAGGCAGAGAAACCTCATATGCGGCCAGGGGAAAGGAACAATGTTGCAGCTTCTTTGGAGAAGTCTGGTATTTCCTCAAAAGCTTAGAGTTATATGTCTCAGCAATTCCACTCCTACATATAGAGTCATCTCTCAATATCCTTGGGGGGTTGGTTTCAGGAACCCCACACCCTGGATACCATAATCCAAGGATGTTCGAGTCCCTTTACAATCAACCATCTGGATTCATGTAGTGGAAACTACAGATATGGCGGGGCAAATGTACAGCCAACAGAATGAAAACATATTCTCATAAAAAATTTCACATCAATATTCATAGCAGTATCATTCAGAGTAGCCAAAAGTTACTAACAATATCCATCCATCAATGAACGGATAAACAAAATTACCAAGAATAGGCCCACAAACTTTTGGTCATTGAAACTTTGACAAAGGAGGTGAGAACATACAATGGAGTAAAGACAGCCTCTTCAGCAAATGGTGTAGGGAAAACTTAACAGCTGCATGTAAATCATTGAAGTTAGACTACTCCCTCACAGAATATACAAAAATGAATACAAAATGTGTTAAAGACTTAAACATGTAGACAAGACACTATAAACCTCTTAGAAGCAACCATAGGCAAAACATCTGACATACATCTCAGCAATGTTTTCCTAGAGCAGTCTACTCAAGCAATAGAAAAACAACCAAAAATATACAAGAGGGATCTAATTAAACTTACAAGCTTTTGCACAGCTATGGAAACAGTAAGCAAAACAAAAAGACAACCAACTTATGGAATGGGAGAAAATATTTACAATAAATGAAACTGCTAGGGGCTTAATTCCCAGAATATGTAAACAGCTTTTACACTTAATAAGAAAGAAAAACAAACAATTCAATTCAAAAATTGGCAGAAGTCCTAAAGAAACATTTCTCCAATGAAGACGTACAAATGGCCAGTAGCCACATCAAAAAATATTCAATATCATTATCAGAGAAATGCAAATCAAAACTGCAATCAAGTATCACCTCTCACCAGTCAGAATAGCCATCATTCAGAAGTTCACTGACAATAAATACTGGAGAGGCTGCGGAGAATTGGGAACACACCTACACTGTGGTGGGGATACAGTTTGGTGGAGCCATTGTGGAAAAGTGTATAGATGTTCCTCTAAAGACATAAAATTGACCTCCCAGATGACCCAGCAATCCCACTCCTGGGCATATATCCAGAAGGAACCCTAATTGAAAAAGACACCTACACCCCAATGTACACAGCAGCACTATTTACAATATCAAGACATGGAAGGAACCGAAATGTCCACTGAGAGATGACTGGATAAAGAGGTTGTAGCATATTTGTCCAATAGACTACTATTCAGCCATAAAATAATAATAAAATAATGACATTGGCAGCAACATCAATGGACCTGGAGAATGTCATTCTAAGTGAAGTAAGCCAGAAAGAGAAAGGAAAATACCACATGAGATTGCTCACATGTGGACTCTAAAAAAAAAAAAATAGAAAGAAACAAAAAAATAAACTTATCTACAGAACAGAAACAGACACAGAGACATAGAAACCAAACTATGGTTACCAGTGGGGAGAGGGTGTGGGAAGGAATAAACTGGGAGTTCAAGATTTGCAGATACTGAGTATGTAAAGAATAAACAGCAAGTTTATACTGTATAGCACAGGAGAATATATTTAATATCTTATAGTAACTTATGTTTAAAAAGAGGATGAAAATGAATACAGGTAGGTTCCTATTTAGCTGAAGTGTTGTGCTGTACACAAGAAACTAACACAAAATTATAAACTAACAAGACTTCAATGAAAATATTTTTAAATAGACCAAAAACGAAAACAAAGGAAAAGGATATTATCAAGCAAAAAGAATAAAGTACTGATTCAGGCTACAATTATGGATGAACCTTGAAACTTTATGCTAAAATAAGCCAGACACAGAAAGCCAAATAGTGCCCTTTAAAGTGAACTGTATCTAAGCGTTTATTGTACTACTCCTGTAAATTTTCCAGAGGTTTGAAATCTATCAATATCAAAATAAAATGTATTATGCATTAAAAACTTAAAACGCTTCCTCACAGGAGGGCTTTAATTATTAAATGCAGAAACGCATATAAAGCTCTTGGAAAAACAATTTGCACGTCCACACACAGTCACTGCTGTCACTGCCACTCAGAGGGTGGTGACAGCGCTGATGAGAGCTGCCTCCACTCGCTCCCCTGCAGAAAGGAATAAAGGCCTGAGCTCTGACAGGCAGGGTGAGCGTGAACCTGAGTCATACACAGCCACGTTCCAGACTCTGCGTTACCCAACTTTCTTATACAAACTGCAACATGTAATGTAAACACGCTAGAGGGATGTATCTTACAACACAGGGAATACAGACAATGTTTTACAGTAACTATAAATGGAGCATCTATTGTACACCTGAAACTAATATCATATTTTAAATCAGCTATATTTTTATGAAAAATTAAAAAATATTTTTAAAATGCTATCACTTTAATATTCAATTCGGTTTTTAAGTTACTACTAAACAGCTCAGAATGTATAAAAGCATTTAATTGTGCTGTTTGCTTACATATTTATTTACATTCAGCCTCTTGCTAAAAGAGAATTTAAACAATTCTGTTAAACACAGCTTAACAACCATAACAACAAAAATGCAAAACGGAGAGTGAAGAGAAAATGGAGATTCAATACTTAAATGAAACCAGGGGGAAGTAAACTCATAAAAATGGATTCCATGAAGTCAGGGCAAGTGTTAAGGCTGACTAGAAATTCAGCTGTAGGATTCTTGGCAGCGAAACCAAAAAGAAAAGATGATGGGGCGGGTGGTAGAGCGTGTGCTTAGCGTGCACGGGGTCCTGGGTTGAAGCCCCAGGGCTTCCACTAACAGGTAAATACATCTAATTAACTGCCCCCCTAAAAGATCACCAAAGAAAAGAAAAAGAGAAATTTCTTTCCCAAAGAACCCTGATATTAAATTTGGATTAAATATTAAAAAAAAGAAAAATTCAAAAGATAAGTGACACTGAAGGAAAACCACAGCTGGCCTAACAAGCTAAGTCACAAATCAAAGTGTGATAAGTGTCGGTTTCCTGATCTAAGTTTTGCTGGGCTACCTGGTAAATCTGAAGTTTAGTGTCAGTTTACTGGGCTAATAAGCTAACCCGAAAATCCAAGGTCAACAGTTGTCAGTAACGTGATCTGTTCCAAATTGATAAGCTTCAGTGTACTGATTCCTTGCTTTTTGTTGTTTGAGCCTTATTGGGTATTAGCCCCATACTTGTAATTAACCCTATAAAACCTCATGTGCACGTCTTGGAGGTGCTCAGAGCTTTGGAAAAGAAACCCCTCTGAGCCCGCCAGCGTAATAAATCTCAGTACTCCAACCCTCTGTGTGATTCTTATTTCTTGGCTGGCCTTTTGTTTCCATAACAACACAAGCGATAATGCCCGTGAGATAAATCTGGGGAGGCTGCTGGTAAGTCGCCATGTCTCACGTGGGAAAATCTGAAACATCCTTCTCACCACTCAGAGTCATCATAAGCCCACACCACACCTCCTGCCGTTAAATGCAGGAGCACGGTTAGGGCCCGGCCTTTGCTGTCTTTGTGTCATCACAGTGATACAGGATGGAAGGGGGAAGAGCACAGCCATTCAAGGAAGGCCGCAGCAATTGACATCAAAATGGTGAAGGATTCAACCCCCAATAGGCCTTGAGGCTCAGGATGAAGAGATTTAACTTCTAGCAGATCTTGAGATTCAATAAACATCCATTGTAATAGTAACCTGGTGAATAACATGCCCCAGGCACCATGGCAGTCCCAATGATAGCCACAAAAGGTCAAAGGGTGGGAAATGGCCAACTCCCTGGGAATCCTAGCCCCTTGCCCTAAGGCTGGTCCTTCTACTTATTAGCATATGAAACCACCAAGCCCAAGAAAACAAGCAACACAGCGCCACCTCGCGGTCACCACTCTCTCTCCCTCTTTGGAGAAGACAGACCTTCTGTCTGTGGGGTGTGTACCTACTTCTAATCTGTGCATGAAACCCCCACACCTCGTGACGTTTCTCTTGCATTTCAATGTATCTGTCTGAATATATATACCTTTACTCAACACTGGCTTGCTCTTGAATTCTTTACTGCATGAAGTCAAAGAACAAAATCTGGTGGGGCACATCCCAGGGGCTCAACGAAAGCCTGGGACACAGCCCTTCTCATGCCCAACGTTTTTTATTCTTGTATCAACAGGACTGGGCTGTGAAGTGACGTCTGAGGCCCCAGCTAAGGGACAGAACCAGCTTCCAGGGTTCCAATTTGCGGGCAGCCTCTCCCCCAGCTTGGGCCTTGGGGTCTGCCCGGTTCTCTGTGTTTCTCTGTTGTGCTGACTCCCCAGCCATACAGCGTACTCCTAGGCCTGTCCCCACAAAACCCTTCTCTCCAAAATACAAGCACGTCATGTCACAATCCTCTTGTTCAACCAGGAAATGTTCAGCCCACTTTTTTCCTCCCCAATAAATTACCCAACTGTCCTCCCTCCCATCACATCACTTCTTTCTTTGTGAGAACTCTGCACTCGCCACACCCCATCATGAACACAGGTGTCTTGCTGGCTGTGACCGAGATGTTTCTTTCTCACACAGCAAGCGTCCTTTCACTTTCCCCTTGTTACCTTAAAAAAGCCTTTCCTGAGTCACCCACCCCTCTGATTATGAACTCACAATGTGCTGAAGTTGCAGTCACTATGTGCATACATCCCAGTTTTGGCTAGGTTTCCATCACAAGATCTTCATTAAGGAGCTGCATCAAGAAGTTATACAGGGTATTCTTACATCAGAGTGGAGGAACCTGCAAAAAATTTAAACGGCTTTGAAGAGAGTGTTAACCAGGGACAGAGATGTCGCGGGTCCTAGTCAAAAGTGTCATGAGGAAAAATGTTCTCCCAAGGCTCAGAGTGGCTTCTGAACACAGAATCCTCAGGGAGGAGGTGACAGGCAGTGATTAGGGTGGGTGATACAGGTTACGCTCCCCCAGCTGGGGAAGAATAGGTTTTTTTCTTGTTTTCCAAACAATTTCTTACTATCTTTTTCTCTTATTGCCACATACCATTTCCTACGAATTAAGCATATCAATGTCAGTCACTTGGTCCACTTGGGAGAAGCTACACGATGCCATTCACAGGGATGGGGCATGACAGCCACACCAGTCTAGGTTGAAAGACCAGTGGGGGTATTTGCAAGGTAATCACGGGCATGCAACAAACTCCCCAGCTTCAATGACCTCATCTCAAAGCTGGGGTCAATAAAACTACCAAGCAAATTGCGTGAAGATTATGGCCAATGTTTACTAGGTAAGTGCCCGTGAAAGCTGCCGCTTAATGGGGAATGAGTACGATCAATGAGGCCCTGTCTACCTGCCCACATGCGCCCTGCCTTCCTGCCTTGCTGCAACAGCAGAACTTGTTTAGCTGAGATGAACACCCCCAGAGCAGCCCAGACGGGAAAGCTCCCAGCTCTGCACGGCGAGATGTGTTCCTTTCCTTCTCAGAGCTGATCACAGTTTGCTGTCGTCTGTTTTTATGTTTATCCCTTTTGTAACTCCCTCTCCTCCGGAGTTTTTGCTCAAGCAGCACAGGGCCAGGTGTGTCTTGGGTCCTGCCGGATATTCTGGGCAGGGAAACAGCCAACTCCATATCTGGCTCTGGTGCTGAACGGAGAGAGCAGAAGGCCCAGGGGCCCATGCTGAACTGAGGCCCCTGCACCCAAAATTATGGTCTGACCTTGGGCAAATTACACAGTCTTCTTTACCCTGAGATTCCTCATCTGTCCATGAAAATAACTGCCCATGTCACACAGAGTTACAAGTATTAAAGGAAATCAACAAATTCACAACCTAGCCAAGGGGCTACAAGTGCATCCTCAACAGACAAATGCTGCCTTTACGGCTCTGACGCACGCTAAGCGGGGCGGCCCCACACAGTGAACACTGCTAAGTGCCAGGGTGTTAAATGCTTCATGTGTGCTATAATACTCTTTAGATCTTACAACAATCCCAGGAAGAAATGAATATTATCATGCCCATTTCACAGATTCACCAACAGGTTGAGAGTATGCATTCTATTCCAAGGCCCTATGGTGAAGAAATGGCAATTTAAACCGGAATCTGGGCCCAGGCCTTGGCTCCATCTCTCTCCCATCCACCTGACCACTTGCCTATGAATTCCACCTGTCCAATATAAAAGTTTGCAGCCGGCCATCCCTTAAAAGCAATGTGTGCCACTGTTTGTAAATGTTGTTTAATTACCATAAACTGTTCTCAGAAACCACTACAGTAAAGAAAGTTGGACTTAAGGAATTCTGCATTGCGTTCTCCTGCAATGTGCAGGATCCCTTTCCTACACCTCCAAATCCAAGTGTATGCTTCCTCCGTGTTTATGTTTGCACACGGCTTATTAAAGCAGAAGGTATCTGCAGTAATTCCATCTCGGTTGCTTTCCAAGTTTGCAGATTATCCATATTCGGTCTGTGAACGAAAATACTACAATGTGAATGAGAATACTGCAACCATGTCAGTAAACAAAGAATACTGATACCAAGTCATTAAAGGCTTCCGCCACTCCCCGGCGAGGACAGGCCTGCAGCCCAGCCACTGCAGCAACTCACAATGGTGCCCTCTGAGCAGACTCAGAATAAGAAAGGACGGGCTACTGGCCCGAGATAGCTAGGTGCTTGTCTAAAAAATGAATTCAGTGAGTCCTAATATTTGCTTCCTCCCATTCATACAAAATCACTAAATTCTTGAACTTGAGATACCTGGCTTTCTTTAGATAACAAGTAATCTTTTATTGTTCCAACAACCTGGTCTTTGTTGTAAAGCTCCTATATATCCTAGCTCTTCCTCAACCTCTTGGGAGCAGTCCCTCAGAGAGTTCTGAGAGACGGTCATCCTGGCTCGAGTCCTCCCGCCAAATGAAACATAACTCTTAACTTTTAGGCTGCACGTTTATTTCAGTCAACAGTTTTGGACACCATGAAGCACCACAGCAGATTTCTCTCCACCTGAACTCTCCAAGTAACCAGAGCCTTGGTACCAGCAGTGGCCCTTTGTGCTCATCCGCCTCCTCGGGGGGTCCAGATGAATTTGGCTGAGTCTCTCCTGGTTCTCAGATCTCACATATTGGTTGATGATCCTAAGTTTTATCTGGCGGTGTATCCAGGTACGTGGCCCTCCAGTTGAAAGAAACTGAGGTGAATTACCCACCCAGTGGAGACATCCCGAGTGGGTCCAAGTTGAAAGACACTGGGTTCAGGACTGAGTGGTTAGGTAAGAGGCTGGTCTAATGTTTTCCTCAATTTGGTTACCTCCATTGAATTTTTCAGGATAAAAGTAAAACTCTTATGAGGAAACTTTCAACTCCAAATTTTGGACCATCCTCCTGGCTGGTAACAGCATTCTCAGGTGACAGGGAATCTTCCAGGAGTGGTAGACACAAAGACTTCATGCCACAGAGTTGTCCCTGTGGGAAATCTTACTAGCAAATTTATTCTGAGAACCCGACCTTACAATGGGGAATAGAACTTTCAAAAAAAAAATAAAGAACAGAAAAGAAAAGAAAAAGAAATGACAGATTGCCAGTCTCCAAGTAAAACCCCAGCCAGATTTATGTACATACAAAACTTACAACATTAATCGGGAATAAGAAAAAAAAAAACTCACTCTGGAAATAACCAGGCCTGATAAAAACATTTTTTGGCATTCTGAACTTATAAAAACAAAATCCCCTTTAGTGGGAACTTGGATTTCTCTTCCTGTGTCCTTGAAATGTAAACGTTTTATCTTTCTCTGGATGTTTTAAGTGTGTGCATGTAAGTATATATATGTTTAGTTTAGTTTTTAAAGGAAACCTTGGACTCTGCCATACAAAAGTTCAAGTATTGTGTACATACGGTGGCCACGCAAATAAATTGGGATTCTAAGCAATTCTTTGATTGTACCAATTTTCAGATATTTTGCCATCTTAAACTTTGTTGCATCAGCCTGGACCACGAAGGCTTTAAGCTTTTGGAGAGTAAACCTTTGAATTTTATTTAGGCAACACCCCGACTCTCATGTGGAAGGGCCTCTTCATCTTATTGGTTTAAAATCACTATATATATATATATATATATATATATGTATATATATATATTTATATATATATAAATTGATGGCCATATGATGGATTTTTTAATTTGGAAAAACTTTTTAATTGGTGAAAGTTTAAAGAGATCTCATTATAAACGGCTGTTTTATTGGTACCTATTAAAATAAAGTTTAAATGCAGAAAAATATATCTAATGGTTAACCTAAGAACTCAGATATAAAAATATAACTGGTTTGAAAAGCTACATTTTTGTTTTTCCTTTCTGATAAATGTTTCTAGAGATGCTAATAAAAACTTAGTATAATTAATGTTAATTAGGTTGAATAACTGGAAAAAGGATTGTAAAAATGTCAAAAAAACAGATAAGTGGCTTATCCCAAAAGGATAAATATTTTTATATGGTTATTTTGAATGAGATAAATAAAATGGACATTTTTGGATTTACATACAGGGTTTTGATACTACACTACGTAAAGTTAAAAAAAAAGGGCCAAAGAGTTCACCTACTCCCCCCCAACATTAAAGTTCAAACAAGTCCGTTTTATTTACCACAGTTTAACATATATTTATATGTAGACTGAAATACTTGATCAAGGATTGGGACAACAGACCAATTAATGAAATTAAAAATCGAGAAGGGCCTAAGCTCTTTGGCTGAAACTTGGGCATCCTAGAGACTTCTATAAAATTATATACAATGTACACCCACAAAAAAAAGGTTTCTGTCACTCCTTCTAGAAATAAGAATTATTGATTAAACTTAATAAATATAAAAATTAAAGGTATAAGATTTAATAAAATTGAGATAAAAGTTTGTGAAATTGGTATATTTAGATGGTCTTTATATAAACCTTTTGCTTATGTTGTGGGATAGATATGTTTCAGTGGAAAAACGCTTCCCCTTCTTGGTATTATAAGGCTGGGCACATGTCTATCCCTCTGAAAATATTAATTGAACAAATTAAAGGAAACCAATATAGTTACTTGAGACGTCCAATATAACGTAAATCTAAAAAGTAATTTGAGTAGCTAAAAAAAAAAAATAGGTTTACCCTGGGTTTAACTTATAACTCAAGGAAAAGAGACCTTAATAAATGTCTTATGCAAGCTTTGGAAGACAAAATAAAGAAAACCTTAGTTTTAAAACATGGAATTCTTTGTTTACAGCTCTTCTCACTGATACAAAAATGCCAATTAAGGAGATAAAATTGGGTCTGGGTGACAGAGCATTTATCTGGGGACCTGGAAGAGAGTGTCTTTGTCTTGCAGATCAGAAATATAAATACAACAAACAGTGACCTAGGACTGAGCCTAATTAGCTCAACGAAATAAAACTTGAGGCCATGAAATTTTTGGCATTTTAGAACTCAGAACTCTGACGGGTCCTTCAGACTTTGTGAGGAAATCTTAATTATCTGTTTCATAAATAGTAAGCCTTAGTGATTTGAGCAAGCAAATTCAGCTTACTCCAACTATTATTATAAATATAAGTAAGTTTTAAAGTGAAGCTATGAGATCTCTAGCTTTTGTCTGTTTATAAGCCTGCATACAGATTATAGAAGTGAGATATTTCTACTGCTAAAAAAAAAAATTTCGAAGTCAAAGAGCTCTGCTTAATTGATGTAAAAATATAAGAGCTTAAAAATTAAGTATTTTTAAAATAAAAACTTAACAAATTGACTTTCAGTGTCATGTGAATTGGAAAATATTCAATATTAAGGTAATATTTGATATTGTTTATTTTAAGTATGTTCTAATAAATGTAGACATCTTTAAAATCATCCATCTTAACTATAATACCTTTACTGTACCTAGGTTTAATGAAAGTCAAATAAGATCCTGTTATATCTGTTGCAGATTTGTCAAAAAAAAAATAACAGTAATGTGCTGTGGTAAAATTTTAAGTAAATTAAATGTAAATGAGATGAGAGCTTTGGGTAAATATTTAAAATATATTTTTAAAATGTATGCTTAAAATAATCTCTAAATGTTTGATATCTTTAAATTCTAGAGTTGTGCTAAATTAAGTTAAATGACAAGATTTTATTAAATATCTATGCCATTTTCAGATAAAATAAGATTGAAATATGAATTACTTAACATTTAACTTCCTCTTACAGTGAAACTAAAGGTGTTTAGAAATATTAATAAATGGTTGGTGTCACACAGAAATAGTCTCTATTAGTAAGGGAATGATCTCAGTATCCTAGGAAAGTAATATAAATGCGTAAAGGAAGATGTAAGAATGGAATAATACTTTGTTAATGAAAAATAGTGACTTTCTCCTGAAGCTGGTTACCTCTGAATGGAAGACAAAATAAGGGACACACTAATATAAGTATAGAAAGCTGTGGAAGGCTTGTGGAAAAGGAACCCTGAGGAAAGTTTTGTACGTGGTCAGAATTGGCTAAGTTTAGAATCAAATTGGGCAACGTAAATGAATCTTAGAAGTTAGCTGGAACAAGATTAGATTTGGTTTTCTCTCTGTTAAGAGGAAAAAATTTTCTTAAAATATTAATCCACCTTCAGTAACAGATTGTAAAACTTCTTATACCACTTAGCTGATCTGTTCTGCCTTTACATTTGACATATTTTCTTGTTAATGAATTAGTACTACATTACAGTGATCTATATGTTTATCTGATCAAGTGTTCTGAAATCTTTCAAAAAGCTCCCCAAATATAAAATTCTAATTAATTAAATAAAAATTAATTTAATTAATTAAAATTCTTTTAATCTCCAGTTAAGTTTGGGATGCTACAGAAGGCCCCTGAAACATCCCAAAGAGAGATTTTTAACTATAAAGTTTCATTTGGCATTTTAAATAACATGGAATTGTCAAATGAATCATAAAACTTCTAAGGTTATATTGAATGAGAAATATTATTAATATAGGTATTGTAGAAATTATATGGACTCCCTAACATTCTGGTTTATCTGAAATGTTACCAGTGATAATTATGGGTATAGTGAACAGGTTTCTTTATTGATTATAGTGTAATGGTGTTTAACCATGCTTTTAAATCTTTTGTCATTTATAGACAGTTAATTGTTTTCTTCTGATGGTTTTGCAAAATGCTTTCTCTTCAAGGAGATTTACTGATTTCTAATAAATTTCAAACTACAGCACTGAACTAAACTGGGTAAGACATTTTAAAGTTCTAATGAAAACTCTCATTAAAAGAATTAGTTACATGGGACTGATTAACCAGCTGAATATGGTTATAATTTTTGATATTGTTTGAAATACTACTGCCTTTTAACCTGTTTCCCAGACATAAAGAATCTCTTCTCCTTAAGCTAGTTATGGTTCACAGCAATTTGATAAATTATAACTATGTATACAGACTTGGAACAGTTATCTTTTCTCTCTATCTGATCCCTCAAAAGACTAAAAATACTTAGGTCCCCAGTGGCTCTATCAGACAAATTAGGGAGATCATCTCCTAAGAGATATAGGAGTATAAAGGTATTTTAAGGATTTTAAAGAGAAAAGAATTTACCTAAATCTGTAAGGCAAAAATCCATGAAAAGCCTTGACGTGGCTTTCTTGGCCTTAGAAAACCTTATTAACATTCTACCCTGAGACTCCGTATTAAAACTTCCAACACAGCCAATTTAAAAAAGCCTATATGATCAAATAATCAGACCTAAGTTGTAAAAAATTAATCTTGATTTGGCTATATTTGAGAAAACTGAGGGTAACTTAAGAGAGAAAATAAATTATATTTTAGTGGATATTAAATTCTAGTTTTGTTAATTGAGGTCCATATTTACTAAGACACTTCCCAGATCATTCCTTGCTGTTATGTCACATTACTGTACGGTTTAATTGAATTATGAAAAAGATACTCTAGGTTTGTTTCTGAAGCTCAGAAATCTATCCTTGGGTAAAGTTCCAATGCCCCATGACCTGCAGCCAGGGGTTATACATACTGCAACAGGCATGACTTAAAGAACTGTCTCCAACCTGAATGGAAGGACCCTTTTTCAGGTACTCTTTTCCAGACCATACACACCAAAGCTGAAGGAAACGGAGTCTCCGATTCATTTCCTATCAGAAACATCCCCTGCACTGCACTGGCCTATCGAGTGCTGCTCCCCTGAAAACAATGCCCAAATGGAGAAAAAGCTACCAGACCAGGATGAGAAGAAGATGACATCTGAGCTAGACAGCTGACCCAAGACACCGGACCAGGACTGTATACCAATTACTTTGATAATTTCTCCAACCTTTGATTATGAACTACTCCACTTGTTAAGTTTATGATAAATTACCTATGTCTAGTACTTCTGTGTTACCTTGGTGGGTTTCCCTACTCCAAGGCTCTAATTAGATAGCCCTCAGAAACGTTATTCTAAAAAGAATTTATAGTTCTGTTTAGGCCACTGTTGATCTTACAAGGTGGGAGATTTCAACTGGCCAATTAATACCTGCTCTGACCCTGACCATAAATATGAACTTTCTCATAGGATCAAACTCAGAAACACAAGCAAAATTTTAACCCAAAAATACAACTTCTCGACTATTAAATTCTTACTTGTGACTTTATTAACGTTACTAGCTGTATTACTTATATCCTGTCTATTTTATAAAATTGTTGTCTGTTACAATTCCCAATGTGTAACTAGGCCCACAAGATGGATGATGGCTAAACATCTTGAAGAAACAGATAAAATTTATAACCCTGAATAAAATAAATATAATAGTGTGATTCTAGGTATGGGAATGAGCAAAGATGGGTAAACACTTTCTGTATCATAATAGACTAGTAAGACAGGTGATCCAGAGAACTTTTAGTATCAACAGGGCCTGACAAAAAAAAACTAACACCTTGAATGGCAACTCAGAAGATTCTTCACCTGAACTAGGAATGAGCCATCCTAGCACCGTGGGACAAAATTGGTCATGAAATGTCTCTCAAAATATTGGTCGAATTTAGGACCAAGTGGGAGCACTGTGAATGAAAATACTACAATGTGCATGAAAATACTGCAACCATGACAGTAAACAAAGAATGCTGAATCCGAGTCATCAGCGGCTGCTGCCAACCCCCAGCGAGTACATGCCTACAGCCCGGCCTCTCAGCCACTCACAGTGGTGCCCTCTGAGCAGACTCAGAGTAAGAAAGGACAGGATACTGGCCCTAGATAGCCAGGGGATTGCCAAAGGAATGAATTCAATGACCCAAATGTTTGCTTTTCACCATACATAGAAAAGCAGTAAATACTTGAACTTGAGATATCTGGTTTTCTTTAGATAACAAGCAATGTTTTATTGTTCCAATTACCTGGTCTTTGTTGTAAGCTTCTATATATCCTAGCTCCTCCCCTACCTCTTGGGAGCAGTCCCTCAGAGTGATCTGAGAGGCTGTCATCCCGGCTCGAGTCCTCCAGCCAAATAAAACAAAGCCCTTAACATATAGGCTGAACGTTTATTTCAATGACGTTCCAGAATAGACACAACTCATCAATTCTGTAATGGAACACACTGAATCAGGAACCAAAGCGTGTTTTAGTCCGGAAAATCTCCGGGTTCCTATTTCTTCCTGTCCTTATACAATCCCTCTAGAACTCATTAATTTGCTGTCTGCTCCTCTGGCAACAAAACTCGTAGAAGACTCAACTCAGCAGAGCGCCCTGCTGGGGAGAACACCCCGCAGAAGCACTGCAGGCTGCCTGCCCTCCTGCACGCTCTGCTGACCCTTGGTGTCCCCCGTGGAGACCAGGCCAACAGAGCTGTTCCTAACAGCTACAAATTCGCACTCGTTAAATAAATCATTTTATTTTATATGATATTTTACGTATATACCCATCTCTGAAAACAGCTTTGCAGAAGCTCAAATCTTCAACATCAATCCCCAAAGGCAAATCCGGTCCCCAAGGGGAAACAAGACTTAAGACGACGCTAAGGCCTCCAAAGTCCTCTCAAGGACCGTCAACCAAACTGCCTGCAGGTCTGCAGCTGCAGGCTGTTACATGTCTGCTTTTAAAGCAACCCCTTCCTGCCCTCGGGTATTACAGTGTCCCTCTACGCCCTCCTGTCTCAGAGTAAAAGCAGCCATTGCAGAACCTTGCAGGGAAGCACTGACAGGAGTCGACAAAGAGGATCAGAGCTAAGCTAATACTTCTGATGACACGACCTTGTCACTGTGTCACTTTACAGATGAAGATATATAGAGAGAGAGGTGGGGTGATATTGCTTAAAGTCACACAGCTAATAAGTGGCAAAGTCTATAACTCTGCTCTTCCCTTCGGCGTGACGCCCCAGCTGGGACGCCCACAGGGTTGTCTCATGCCTGCCTGAACAATCCTCTCCTGTCACTCATAACCCACCACAGGGTCTGACCCTAGCCTGCCTTTTCAGCATCTATTCCCTCCAGTCTCTCAGGAACAAGGCCGTTTGGGCCACTGTATGACTTCCGGCTCCCGGAAACATCAGTGCTCATGCTGGTCTTGCCTGTGCATCCGGCCCGCTGCTCAGAGGCTCTTCCTCCCCTGCAGGAGTACATTTCCACTCTCCGCAGGGACACCTCCTCAGGGGAGCCCTCTTCTCGCTCTCAGCACGGCAGGGCCACATCCCGAGCTGCCCCATTAGGACAGTGTGCGCCCAGGTCTGTTAATCAGACCAGCAGCATCAGAGCCAGGGATTATGCCCGGGCTACCCTGCAAAACTACTGCCCGCCACACAGTCCCCAGCCAGCAGGTCACCTGGAAGTCACAGCAAGTGCCCCACCCAATCCAGAAGCCTCTTCATTTGCCAGCATCGCTGATGACTGGTTTCCAAACTTTGGTCAGTTTCACACAAAACAGCACCTTCAACTGTGAAGCAGAGGGTTTCGCTTCTGCTCCCCATCCTTACTGGTAATGTCAAGGAAAACAAAGAGGCCTTTTCTCAACACTTTTATAATGACACCCTCCCACCCACAATATTCATATGCTCAAGAGCTTTGGATCCACGTGATTTTCTTTCCCTTATGATAAGCGGCTCAAAACACTGCGGGATTCCTTCTATTTAGAGGGTATTTGTACTCAGTTTATCGGCTTTAATCTGTTTTTGTCTCTCTTCAATATCCCTAGCAGTTGCCACCTCTTACTCCCTTCAGCAGCCTCCCTCCCAACATCTACTCTAGGAAATCAGCTGTGATGAGGGGCCCTGGGGCAGTCACAGACGATGCAACTAAGGCAAAGAGAGGGTCCATAATTTGCCCGAGAAGATCAGCTTCAACCCCCAACAATGTGTGTCACATCCCTGTCTTTAACTCTTATGCTAAGCAAGATAACTTTTTGTAGATTATGGTTATAAACAGATGAGGTATAAAAATACATACAAGGACACACATCTACTCTAAGATGCTCACTAACTCCACTATTTTGTTTCTACTTATTTCTATTAAAAAATATTAAGAACCTCTGCAGTCAGTATAGCAAAATGTTACTGGGCTTTAAATCCAGAATATAGAGGTGTTAAATGTGTCATTACTCATACTTATTTGTATGTTCACAATACAAAATTATTTGAAAGTCCCTCTCACCTCCCCCTACTCACTACTGGCTCTCACCTGAGCTCCCAGACCACACATCTAACAACCTTTCACTTTACCCACAGCTGAACTCATCAGTTTTCCGCAGAACTCCCTCTGCAGCTTTCCCTCCTCAGAGCACAGAAGGACCATCATTTACCTCATTAATCCACCCAGAAACCTGGGCCTTACTCCATCCTACATTCACAGACAGCCTTCATCCTTTCCTTTTTACCATCTAAACATGCCTTCAATATGTTCGCTTTTAAACACTGACCATCCCACCGCTCAAGTGGAAGCCACCAACACTGCCCACCTGGACACATGAGTCTCCTACGTGGCCCCACAGCCACTCTCCCCTACTTGAGACAAATGGGACTTTGTCACTCCCGCGCTTTTTGGACTCTTTTCAGACCCACTCTTCTTAGAAGAAACTCCAAGTTCTTCACCAGGTGAAAGTCTTTGCCATGAAATTGTCACCTCAGGGAGGGCAGGACCCGCCCTCTCCCCTCGGCCCCGCCCTCTCCCCTCGGCCCCGCCCTCTGGCAGAGCATCAGCTTGGGAGGACCTGCTGAGCTACACCAGCCTGTATTCTAAACCTGGTCTGAGTTCTTAGCAAACTGCTTCAATTATCCATACAATTCCAAGGTAAATTAGAAAGATTTTAGATGTTGAGCTAGACTATTGATTTTGGGATTTTGCACTAGCAACCTGCAAGGACATGTTCTAAAGATTCTGTCTTCTTAAAACCACACCCAGGTTAAAGGAGTATTTGTGGAATGTCTTCGGAGGAAAAGGGACTGTACTTTTACAGGCTTTATGTTTTATAACATGAACAACCCGGACAGGGTCACAAATGGAACCGCCTCACAAGTGACAGAAGACAGGTGAGAGGCACAAAGCAACAGGTTGCAAAGATGGTAAGAGCAAACATGATTCTCCAACCCCCCCCAAAAATTTTTGAAACAACCAAAAATTCTGAATTTTAAAAGTAAAAGAGTATCATATAGAGAAGTGAAATAAATAATGCTCTTCATCAGGGTTTCAAGATCTCACTCCAGAGTTTTTAGCAGGCCATACTGAATCCTAGCACAGAAAAATCAAATGGACTTGTAGTGAGAAAGTTCCAGGAAAACTGCAGTAATTCCTCCACTTGTGTAAGGACATACACTCACCTGCTGAAGGTGAATGTAAACCGCATTCTGGATAAATTCGAAAGCTTCCAGGCTCCGCTTCTGGATGCCAAGGACATGGACAGCTTGGAAGCATGCTTCTAACTCAGTCATCGGCATTTTTACACTGCAGGGGAAACGGAGGCACCCAGTCAAGAGCAGAGATGTTCCTGTCGTGTCTCACAGGCCGTGCCTCGGGGATTCAGTGCCCTGCAGCAGCCCGGCCCCAGGCAAGGACCAGCAGCGTTTTCCACCCAAGCAGGAGGGGCACTGTGCTTGAGAAAGCCCATCTCCGATGGGGGCAAGAGGGGCTGGTGGGGTTCAGTGAACCTATAAATGCCCACAGAAATATGCCTGCATTCATTCAAGTGATGCAAACAACTGTAGCAGGCTATTTAACAAAATTTCAATTGTCAGTGGAAATTTTGCCATTCCTTTCCGCTTGTCCCCTGCACTCTGAGACAGGCTTAGGCTCTCTTACACCTGCAGCTCTGTGCAATAGTTGTGAAGTCATTTTACTTTACAGATACCACGGTTCTGCCCAGGGTGATATCCAGCCCAGAGAGGTGGCCCAGGCCAATTTAAAGCTATGTGGCTTGCGTGCGGGGGCAATTACAGGAGCTGGTTCTGGAGCCAGGCCCCTCCCCACCTCTGCTCCCCTCTCTCCCGAGGCCCCGCTGCCAAGCACTCAGGCTCCGTGATCTTATGTCCTACTCTTCTACTCTACTCCAAACCCTTTTCCTTTTGTTTTTTTCCCTAATTATTCCCAGCTGGAGTGATTTTTCAATCTCAATATCTGAAAAAAATTCCTGCAGCCGAAAAAGAGGTCTCCAGAGGTCAATGCCCATATGCTGGTTCCTGAAGAGAGCCCCTGGCTACGGGGACCCTCACCAACACTCACGGGGCATCAGAGATGTTGCAGGGTCGGCCACCCCCTACAAGAGTTTGCTGTCACCCCAATGCCTGCACAGCATCCCTGCTCACAAAATATAGTTGGTACACTTATCGGTTATTAAGAAGCAAAAATACAAAATTGCTCGTATTTCTTACTAATATTATCTATGAAGCTGGAAACGGAATTGTAATAAAATGTACAGTTTTTACCCTATGTTAAATCTGTTCCTTTGAGTTTAAACCTGTGCCCTGTTTCCTAGGCTCAGACTTGGTAGCTCTGCACCATTTGAAAAAGAAAGTTGCCTTTAGCCTGAAATCTGCAGGAAAGCCTATTCTCCTGGCCCTGATCTTTAAAAATGTTAGCTCATCTGCACTTCTGTAGAGATGGCAAGTTGCATAATAGAGAATAGCCTTTGTTTTTTTGGAGGTTTTACAGGGGTACCATGATTTGATCCACATGGACAGCTGCAAGAACAGCGGATTCAAAGGACAAACAATTCATAAAGCAAGAAGTATGCAACAACCAACCACAACCCCGCCCCTTTTTAGTATAAAAGGAGACTGAATTCTTACTTGGGGAAGATAGTTTTCCAGGACATCAGTCTGCCGTCTTCTGGGTCTGCCAGCATTGCAAGTGAAGTCACTATTCCTTGCTCCAACACCTCATCTCCCGGTTTATTGGCCTGTCATGTGGCGAGCAGAACGAGTTTGGACTCAGTAACAAAATGACTGCATTGGAGGTAGTATGTCTCCAATGTTTCCTCATTTCCAATATGTAACATGCACATCATTTATGATCTAGTGCAAATAATTCATCAAAGACAACCACAAAAAGAAGCTATACTCACCTAGCTATCAACACTGAAGTCACAACCTGTCAATTTTATATGATGTTGAACAACACAATGGAAAAACCTAACATAGGGAGTTGATTCCACGGAAATAAAATTATTTCTACTCCTTCAATACTTTTTCTTTTCTTTTCTATTTTATTTTGTTTTGCTTATTGAAAGGAAAATAAAAGTCAAGTCATTTTATTTCACATATTTTTGTTATAGCTACATTCTTTAAATACTACAAAGAGATTTAAACTGCAAAAAATTGTTCATATATTAGTATAAAGATATATACACAATCAATGGGGATTAGGAAAGGAATGGACATTTACTAAAAATCCACTGCAATCTTGTCTTTTACAAGCATATCCTGGAATATAAGCTGTATGATCCAGGGGGCTCCACCCCCATTCTCACTGTTGAGTCCCTTAGCAATCAACTACTAAGGCACCAGCATAGAACCATGTGATCAGTATTTTAGGAATAAATTAGGGAATTAGCACATTCAATTCTAAAACAAAAACCCTAAAATAAATACTGAACTTATTTACAGATAAAGAAAATTGGAACCAAAACAGTAGTTATTTCCCCAAGGTCACAAAGCTAATAACTGGTAAAGACAAGATTTGAACTCATCTGCCTGATTCTAAAAACTAAGGTGGAAATCCCATTTGACTGGGGAGGGTCCAGCAGCAGAGCCTATCACCCTATCTTTGTTCAGATCTAGCCTTAGACAGCCTGAGACAGCACCCCATTCCTATGGAACTCGAGGGCAAATGATAACAATAAGGATTTTATATCCAGTAGTTTGTTAGGTCTCATTTATATAAAGTGTCAGCAGGTCAGCAGAAAAACTCTGGAAAATATGAGTGGGTCCAGAGCTTTCTGCTGATTAGTAACTCAGTCTCTCAGGACATAGTGACCTTCCCATGAGAGGCCTCATGGACATAAACTAAAGGCAGCTGAGCAATGAAAACTAACAAGAACCTGGAACTCAAGCAAGAAGGTTCCCTGCCATCCCCCACCCAGTTGCCTCTTCACCCGCGTGGACACGATGGCAGGAGACCCAGATTCTTGTCTAAGTTACATCATCATGGATTCTCATCCATAATAATGTATGACTCTATGCCACCTTATGTCCATTAAAACTCAAATATGATAACACCAATATCTCAGCAGAATATCTATGTCTCCACTTCCTGTCTTCTAATAGGAGAATATTTTTATGGACAAAAAGCAGAAATCCAATTTAAAAAGCCATGCACGAAGCCAGGTGAAATTCTGCTTAAGAGACTGCTCTCACGCTGAGTAAATGAAAACTCAGAAAAAGTGGCCCTTCTCCCTCAGCAAATGGGAGGTAGCCTGATGTGTGTGTGTGTGTGTGTGCACGTGTGTGTGTGTGTAAATCAAATACAATGAATTCTGGGATGTGTACAGTTTTTTTAAGTCACTGTCATTTCATGGGAATGAGCCACAATTTAAATAATTTGAATCTAGTGTTCTGAGAGAGTCTCAGGCTCTTGGTGGAGGAGGTGAAAGGGGAGAGTGAAGGAGGAAAGAGGTACATGAAGCAAAGAACTAAGAATACTGCCAGGGAAAGGCAAGACGTTAGTTTTGTTCTTCCTTGCACCACATACAAATTAGGGACTCGCTTTCTGCTGATGACTTATCGAGCACTGATTTGCAGGAGAAGAGGGGACAGCTCATTGCTCACTGAGCTTGTGACTGTACGTGGCATCTTATAGACACAAATCATTTACCCTGATCAAACACTCTAGCAGCAGGCTGTAATTCTTCTGTTTTGAGAGACAACAAAGCAGGAGTTCAAACAGGATGCATAACTTGACAAAAGTCAGAGGTCCAGTAAACTAAAGAGGATTAATTCAAACTCAGATCTGAATGCAGAGTCTTATCTTCCCACTCCCAGGACTGGAAAATCCTTAACACAGGCTCCCCAGCTCCCCTGCATTGTTCCTGGCACCAAGCATTTGCCATGGCAATGGTCACCATTTCTCACAGACACAGCGCTCTGTGCAGCAAATGACCTTGATCAGACCTTGATCATCTACCTGCCACGCCCACCAGGCTTCACCATACAGGCAGGAAAGCTGGCTTTCAAGTGCATACAAAGCCATTCCTTGTCTAACCTGGGCTCTTCTGTGGTTTCTCCAGCCTAAAGGCAGCCATGAAACTGCTCACAGTTTGTACATGAGCCACACTACCTCTCTCCATCTGTCTCCCCACCTATACTACTTAGCTATGAACATTTTGAGAATCTTCGACACAAATTTTTAAAAACAAAAAAGAAAGGATTCTGGAACAACTACTTAATACTTACAATTTTAAATGACAAAATACAAAGTGAGTATTTACAAACCGAATCTTCCTTTCTAAATTTCAGTTTTAAGCGTTTAAAAATATAATAGCAAAAAATTTTCACTTACAAAATTGACAAAAACATAAACAATAATCTGGAATAAGTTAAAAAATAATGCCCATGTTCTAAATGGAGAAACTTCAGGGCTGTACTGAGGGGTAAAGTAAGAGGTGAGAATGTAGAGACATCAACAAATTGCATGGAGGAAAGCAGTTTTGTAAAGATGTAAGTTCTCATCAGAATAATTCAAAACTTACTGAAAACTCCCATGGCAACTCCAATCTGATTTTTTTTAACTTGAACAAAATATTTTGGAATTCTTCAGGAATAATAAAATCATAATACTAGACAAGAAAATTTGGGATGGAAGAAAAGAATGGAAAAAATTCAGACTGCCAATTATTAAATAAATTTTTACAATATGTAAGTTATGGTGCTGGAGTAAGAAAGGCAGATTGACAGAAGGGAACCATGAGCTCAAAAAGAGACTCTAGTGTACACAAGTATTTTGTAAAGGTGGGATTTCAAATCAAAGAGAAAAGTATGACTTCAGTAATTGTCCTGAGACAATCAGACAATCACCTAGAAAGAATAAATACTATTCCTCTCATAAGGACCACAAGATAATTTACAGACAGTGATGTAAATATAAAAAAGTACTAATAACAGCAAATACAACACTTTGCTCTTATTAACTCAACTAACCCTTACATTAACAAGTACTATTATCATCTCCATCTTAGAGATTAAAAAAAACCTACAGAGGAGATTTATTCCAGTATAAGAAATTATTTTTAAGAATAATTTCAAAGATAAAACACATAAGGAATACATTTATTATCATAAGAATATTTTGAGACACTACCAAAATAAAAATCCTCCTAAACAAAATGAAAGGAAAGAAATGACAAGAAAAAGCTCTGTGATACATGTTGTTGAAGACAAGAAGTTAATGTTCATAACATACAAAGAGCTGTCACAAACCAACAAGAAGCTCCCCCACTTAAATGTGTGCAAAGGATAAAAGGAATCATTCATTTTAAAAAAGTCAAATGGCTAATGAGTGAAAAATGCTCAATACCTCACTGGTCATCAAATGCAAACTAAAACAATGAAAAAGCACTTTTGCTCATCATATTGGCAAATATTTTTAAAAGATATTCTATCTAGTGTCCATCTGTGGGAGAAGAAACCATGAGCGACATTTTCAGAGGACGACATGTCAATGGATATGTAAACTCTGAAAAACGTACGTACACAATGACTCAACACCACTTCTAGGAATCGTTTCCTTTAGGAAAAAACAAATTAGGTCCAAAAAGATGTACCCATCAGGGCATTTACACAGCACTGTTTACAATGGTGGGAAGAAAAACTGAAGTGAAATCATATCCAGCAATAGAGAATTGGTTACATAAGTAATTGTGCATCTTTTCATTCCCCTATGGAAGGAATTTCTAGAGTTACTTGAATGGAGTCTGTGATGAATGTAAATGTCACATCCAGGGACTAAATTTCCAGAAGCCTTAACTAAGGGAATACTCATAAAAGATCACAGGAATGTCTGTACAAGAAGGATGCCAGTCAAATATCCTTTCTGACAGTGGAAAATGGAGAAAATTTAACTGTCCACCATCAAGACAATGATGCGGTAAATCACGACGAGCTGCGAGCAATGAGGGAGCCAGCGTTTCACCGTGGTCCAGGGCCTTGTCCACAGCATTCTCTCACCAAAGGTGTGCGTGGGAAAGAGACCACACCCGCAAATCAGGAGACCCCTCCACTCTATCTGAAAGGACCGGGTGAGTCTGGAGTGGGAGGACGTCTATGATATACACCTGAGTGATTAAAGCGAGCTGCAGAAAAACATATAGTATGGTCTCATTTTTAAATAAAGCATATATACACACACGTATACATGGAATTCTCATATGTGTGTATATATGTATGTCATAGGCATAAAGGTCATGAAATATATATATCAAATTTTCAACAGTTTTTACTCTTCGGAAATAAGGGGAAGGGAGGTAGGGCCTTCCTGTACCACCACAGTTCTCTTTTCAGTATTTCAGTTAAGTATACTTGGAATTTAAAAGTTTATTTAAGTCCGAAGTAAAATTGACAATGCCTCCACAAGACAGAATGCTATACTGGTCATCAAAAATCATGCCAGAGGAGATAGAATATTGTAGAAAAACATATAAAAAGCCAAATGGAAAATGGAGGTGTCCACACAGTAAACAGTCACAGAGTGCTCTCTGGTTTTTTATGACAGAGGTGATCCACACTGATGAAAATATACGTTAACGTCTTAATTATTATCTTTGAATAGCGGGACAAGGATAGCCTCTTTTGCCCCCCTTTTCAGAGTTATTATTTTAAATGCACATTCTTTTTCATCTGAAAAAAGCATTTTTGGGTGTGTAGTACTATGCATTGGAGAATAATACAAGAATACTTAGAGAAACAAGTAACTAGGAGACAAAGCAGCAGCATCACACAATGTAGGAAGGGCGATCCTGATTAACACCACGCAGTTACATAAGGACCCACAAAGTGAGAGCACCTGCTGTAACAGGGCGTGGCCCCCTTCTATTTGTCAGCAGTGTCTTCAGGGCTGAGGCAGTTCTGAGCACGGCCAGTGTCAGTGCTGGTGTCTTGATTGATGCTACTGGGGGTGAGGGCACCTGCAAGCCGAGAGGAAGAACAGAAATCATCCTCTGCCTTTTCTGTCTTGTTTCTTTGTTACTTTAAAAGAGAGCCATATATAAGATAAACCGTGTATCTCCCCAAATGAAATTTCAGTAATGAAACCGTTTTTAAAGACTTCACAGCTTATATTCTGCCTATAACTGTCTTTTCAACAAAGATCATATTTATTAAATGTTAATTAACTCAGTTAATTAACTCCCTGTTGAAACATTCTAGTAAAGAACATGAAATGCAGTATGTAAAAGAACCACACCTGCAGTGACTAGCTCAGCTGTCTTGACGGCAGTGCAGTCAGCCCCCACCATCCCGTGGCCCTGAGCTCCTGATGCTGGTAAGAGATTACGCTGCCGCCTCAGATGGAGAGAAACGGTGAAAGCATTTCTTGAACCCTACAGCACTGACAAAACATAACTGACAAATCCCAGGCCGCTTTGAGGCTCTCATTTTCTGTTTCTGGCCAACCCCCATCAATGAGCAGAACCACCCAATCCCCGAGCCATGGGACTCACGTGGGAAGCAGTTTTGGAGAAATTTCCAGGTATAGAATGTAACCAACTATACATAGAACTCTGAAAAAGAAAAGATGCCATACTCTGATTTTGGAAGACACTCAAAATATTCTCCTAAGCCTTAGTAGCTGGAAAGGCTGGGCTTCTCCTAAGTCACTTATTTATTTCACAGCCAGTAAGCATCTCCCTCAAATCCTGCTTCCCTGTGTCTGCTGGGAGCTTGAAGCACACTGCTGCTGTCGATCTTATAAGTCACATGGCAGAGACATGTGTCTCACGCCTGCAATCCTCACACAGGCTCGCCTCCTAGCCTCACTGTCTGAACTGGGCCCCATTTTCTCACCTGTTTATTTGGTATCTGTTCTTCTGTAAGCTACCTGAAATGCGTTTTGGAACATGTCAGAAGAAGCAGTGGGTTGAGAAATGGACAGATTGAGAGGTGAGAGATGGGCAGACAGAGAGAGAGACTCCAAGAAAAGGGGAACAAATAAAATTTCCTATGCAAAACCCTCTTCTAATCAGGGAAGGAAACCACCACGGAAAAGTGTGAAGAGGCAGGTAGCTTAGGACTGTTTCCTGGATTCCATGAAAAGTAATACCAAGAGATGAGAGGGTAGAACTTTAAATAGTAAAAGAAAAAAAGCACGCATGCTTGAAAAATATATCTACAATATGTACTTTCTAAAGAATAGACTGAAATCAGCAGGGCCCAATAACACTACACTTGGGTATTTACAGAAGTGAGAATCCCATCTCCAAACCACAAGGCATCCCTTCAGAGCACTGACAGTCTACATGGGGCGGTCATAAAGCCATCACCGCAAAAGCTATGCTACCCTGCACTTACAAGGAATGAGCAGCTGTGCTCAGGCTGCCCATGCGCATCATTTAAAACCTACAGCACCTCTACGGGGGGGACGCCTAGCGAGCCCCGTCTCTGCAGGACAGAAAACCAGTTCTGGAGAGGCTAAGCCGACTTACCAGTTCTCCATCTCACAGGACTGGTCTCTCCAGAGCAGGACACGAACTCGGACCCACGATTGTAACCATGGTACTACAGTGCTTTGTGTGCTGTTTGTGTGTATAATACATTTGTTTCTATCATGAAAGGTTATTTAATAAATGATCGGTTGTCTTGTCTATCTCATTAGCTCACAATCAATCTTTATACTGTTGAATTGTACTCTTTTCCCCTGAAGAAAGGAACAGAAACAGCGGGGGTCAGAAAGAGGTGGGGCTCCATTCTTTATCTGGGATCTCATCTCATCGAAGTCTCCAAACAGGGAAAAGGAGCAAATGTTCTCTTTATCTTTTAAAGAGAGGGCTCCAGTGATGGTGACTTATTCAATTACAAAATCAAGGCTGGGGAAAGGGCACATGCAGCAACTAGAGCAGTATCAGCTGTAGGAAGGTCAAAAGTGCTCACGGGAGGGCTCAGGGGGCAGCCTCATTTAATTTCAATCAATAAAACAATAACAAACTCTAAAAATACTGGCCTACAATGGATTAGCTCTTTCTTGACATCTAGCAAGTTTCCACAGCCCACATGTAACATTATCGGGAACGAGTGAAAGGAAGAGTCCACAGACAAGGAAAATCAATGCCACAGGCAGGCTGAAACCCAGGCTGGAGTTTAGGAAGAGAAAGGGCATAGTTAAGAACTGGGGAAAGGCTGGGGAAAAAAATCATCACAAGGACTCTCAAGCATCATCCAACAATCATATAATCATTCATTCAAGAGAGAGTTACTGAGGTCGTATTCTGTGCAAGATTGTACAGCGGGTGAAGCAAGAGCGCAGCGTCCATGGTGGCAGCAAGTTGCGGGGCTCAAATACACTTCTGATCCCAGTACCTTGCACACTTGTCCTCAATATAAAGGCAAAGATAATTAAAGTAAAATAATACTCTGTAAACTCAAAGCATTGTTGAAAAAAAAAGTTAAAGAAGACCTAAATACCAGGACAGACACTCCACACACATTCCCCTATCAAAAGAAAGTGCTCTTGGAATGGCAGTGCTCCCCAGAGCGATCCGTATATTCAACGTGGTCTCGATCACAATCCCAGCGGGCTCCTCTGCAGAAACTGACTATCTGCTGCTACAATTCATATGGGAATTCGAGGATCTCAGTAACCAATACGTACTTGAAAAAGAAAAATTTGAGAGGACTTATAATTCTCAATTTCAAACCTTACAACTGTATCTCCAGGTGAGATTAGAGGCCATTGTGAAGTTATTACTGTGTTAATCCTTATTTACTAAATTCTCTACAATGAATATTACTGTTACAATAAGAAAAATAAAAAGTAAGTTATCCTTTAAAACATGCACACCGATTCATTCATTGGGAAAAAATTATTCTATCAATTAAGAGATAAATATCTATTGAAAAAGGACAACTTAAAAACAAGAGTGCATTTGCATTTTTCATAAATTGAAAACTGAAAAGCACAAAGACGTCAAGTTTCTAGGGAGACCAATGCAACATATTAATAGTTATTTTCAGAAATTCTAATTTAACAATGAAAACTCTGGAAAGGGAAAATCGTGACTGAGAGCCAACTGCAAACACATGGAGAGCAAAGGCCTAGAAATCACAGTTCCTTTAACTCTGCTCCTAACACAATAGGAGAGGAAATTCCTCACTGAGGGGACAGTGGAATCCCATGCATAAGACAGGATACACAGTACAAACTGCACTAGAATTGGTGGTGAATTTTTTAGAAGAATTCTAAAGTTACAAAATTGCTGAAAAACTATTAAAACACTGACAGAAAGATTAAAACACACAGTCATATATATTATATAGAAACATATGTAGTCTGCTCCCATGTTGCATTTAAATACAAATATATTTGTTCATTTATGGGCACTTATGACTTTATCCCTGGTAGAATATTTCAACTAAAACAAATAATCAATATAACACTCCTTTTGTCAAATCTACTTGATAAGTTACTCTGCTATGTAAACATAATGTGTCTAAGATAGATCTAAAATTAGTGAAAAAGACCTTTGTATGGCTTCTTGAACTATTCTCAAAATTCAAAGCTTAATTTTAAAACAGATCTGAACAGTAATTCTATATTACCTTTCCCGTCGTGAAATGAACAACACAGTCTGTTGTCAAAATTCTGTCCTTACAATGATTCACGAGCACCGTATCCTCACAAAACTGCTGGACAGCAAGGCACTATCCAGACACTGTGACCCAACAAATGAAACACAATGAAGACAGTGACCCTATTCTGGAGGGTTTATAGTCTGTGTCAACACCAGGGTTTTATCTGATTGGTTTGATTTGTTGGCAAAATAAAATCAATCAAGTACTTTCTTCTTTGAGCATTCTATAAGTCATGACTCTGCTGTTAGTGTCATGAGCAGGAAAGACTTAAGCATGACTTGATTAGATCAACTAGCAACAATCATCACTGGAGAGTGAGTAATAAAGAAGTTAACTGATAGCAATGCTTCTCCCTACATGAGACCTAAAATAAATCGACACTGATATCCGAAAAGAAAATGAGAATTTGAGGTCCCCAATAAGAAAAAAATCTAACAAGAAATCAAAAAAGTAAAGATTTTTTCATTAACGTTTCCTGGAAAGATTGGAGCATGGTGGTGTTGAGCTCAGATGCTAGGGAAAAACATGAGGGTCTGAATTCCCACAGCACTGGGTAGCTTTGACACTAATATGTCAGTCAAATTCTCTGCATCTCAGTCTCCGATGCATAGACTGGGGACAACAACCGCACCCATCTCCTAGAACGGTCCTAAGAATTAAGTTATTTTATATATACAAGTTTTAATAAAATACATCAGATATTAAATATTACCCCAAAAGCACAAGGAAAAATGAAAACAGAGATAAATTGGAGTTCATTAAACTTTAAAACTTTGCTTCAAAAAACACCATCCAGAAAGTGAAAAAACAACACTCAGGAGAAAATTTTTTCAAATCATTTATCTGATAAGGAATTTGTGTATCAAAAAAAAAATTCCACAGCTCAACAATAAAAAGGCAACTCAATTAAAAAATGAAAAAATAATCTGAAAAGATATTTTTCAAGGAAAATATACAAATGGCCAATAAGCACAATGAAACGGTGTTCAATAACATTAGCTCTAAAGGAAATCAAGTCAAAACAACTAGGAGAAACCGCTTCACATTCACTACAATAGGTTAAAATCAAAAAAAGATTAACAAGCACTAATGAGGACACAGAGGAAGCAGAGCCCGCAGCCATTGCTGGTGAGGATGTAACACAGTGTGACCACTTTGGAAAACATCCTGGCACGTCAACAGAGAGTTGAACATTTGGCTTCTGAATGATCCAGCAATTCTGCTTCCTGGGCACACAAGTAAGAGAACTGAAAACAAATGTTAACATAAAAACTCCTACAGGAATATTCACCATTACTTTTCGCCATTAATTTTCAGAGCCAAAAAACAGAAACAACCCAAATGACTATCACGTGATGAATGGGTAAATAAAGGGGCCCAGCCATACAGTGAAATATTATTCAGCAAAGCAAAGCATAGAGTACTGACTCAGGCCACAACATGGACAAACATTGAAAACGTTACTCAGTGTGAAAGAAGTCAGTCAAAATAGACGGTTCCACTTACATGAAGTGACTCGATTTGCATGAAATGTTCAGCACAGGCAAATCCACAGAGACAGAAGAGTGGCTCCCTGGGGCTTGGGGAGGATGGGGAAGTTGATAATGTCTGCTTATGCGTACTGGGTTTCCTGTTGGGGGGAAGAAAATATTCTAAGATTGACTGGGATGCACATTTCTGGGCATAGAGTAAAATCCGCTGTACATTTTAATGGGTGATTTGTATTAAAACTGTTAAGAACAAAAGCACCTCGGATTAGTACCTTCCATAGTAAATGCAAATTGCTAACATTTATTACAGGAAGAAGAAACTGCCTTCAGCATGAAAGCAGGAGATCAGCAAATATTAGTTAACCGAAATTGGACAAGAGCATTTCACTTGAAACTGTTGCTGAGTGTACAAGAAATACTCAGACATGACAAGGAAAATCAGTTTGACATCACGAAGAAGCATTCTGCTTCAAATGCAAATCAAGGATTCGGCAAGCCCAGCTGCTACAAATGACCAGAGAAGAAACCTGGTTCTTAAAACAAGCACCAGAGCCAACAAGGAAATGGTGGTGAGGAAAGCAGGCGGCCTAAAATCTGGAACAGTGTGCTACAAATAATTTCTCCACTGAAAATTCAAAAATAAAATGAAAGTGATGTAATGCTGTGTTGAACTCACGTGAATGGGCTTCCTGCAGTGCTTGACAGTTCTGTAACCCCGAATGACTCAGGAGAATCAGCATGGCTCCTGGGAGTCCCCAAGTAACTGCCCATCAGCACGCTGACCACCATCACATCTGCCAGGGTTGAATTGCAGAGAAGAGAGCAACCTCTGAAAGGCACAGGGAATGTTGACAAGGGAATAAAAGGCTGCGGTCAATCCTGGGACAGAGGCCCTGTGAGCAGAGGCCAGAAGGCTGCAGGTGAACTGGAGTGGCCCTGGGGCAGGAAGGGACCACAGGGGAGCATATCTCAATTATCTCCTCTCTCTCCCTCGGGTAGGAGGGATAAAGCCTGCATCCTTCTCACCTGGAACTGTGGGTTCTGGCTGGCGGAAGTCTTACCGACACGGAATGAATTTCTCAAGACTGTGGAAAAAGGAAAGAAAGCGAGAGGGATTAGGGAGCCAAATCCACGAGTCTCTCAAATGCTCCCATATTTATTGTGTATAATCAAAGTAAAAAGTCAATAACAGTTATGAGATAGTAGGCAGGAACTTGGGGAAAGAAGGGATGAGACAGAGATTGTAGACTCCACCATGAGTACTAAGGCTTAGTTTACCTTTAGGGAAGTCATGGGCTGAGGGGAACAAGATACATTTTTTAGACATGTTCATTACAAAGCAGACCACCAGACCAGCCTGGTCCCTGTTTTGGGGATAATAGACTATCTAACACCACGCAGGCCTGGCGTTTATAGCTGAGGGCCTGGGTCATTGCTCTGCAATAAGCAGTGTGCTATCTATAACCTCAAATATGCAAGCAAGGCATTGTCTCTGCTTTTTATGGCAAGGAGACAGGAGTGAGGATGCACAGGTGTTTGCTTTAAAGCAGTTAATAAGCACATTTTTTTTCTTAAAGTTGACAGGCGGCTGCGATGTGTTACAACTTGTTAACTCAATCATGGGCTCCCACATGGAACCATTATGGAGGACATCCTAGGATGAAAAATCCTGGCTCTGGATCTTTTCCTGCCAGCTTCGGCCACTCCAGCAGGGTCTAGACACATCCCTGAATAACGATCCCACAGAACCACCTAAACTCTTAACTCCTGGTGCTTGAAACTTAATTTTAGCTCTACACAACTTAATGTAGAAAAGTTTCAGAAATAAAAGATATTATATTCTTTTTATATCTCATCATAAGACTGATTTTTCTGATTGCTCTAAGCTGCTTCTACATGGTAAAGCACCTAATTCTGCAGGTGAATTCAGTACTTTCCTTTGGGCATAACTAGACAGTCTGGGCTGTCTGACTTCTATTAGTCAAATACCAATACACTTAATTGATTTCTTTGTTCATCAATTTCAGCCTGGAGGTGAGGGTCTATCACTATTTTCCTCAGCCCACCCTCTACTCTTTTCTCATCAGCATCTCAGGCCTCCTGAAAACAAAACAAAGCATTTGTTTCCCTTCATCTACACTTTCCACAAAGGCAACAGGAATCATCATGCCTAGAGAATGAATTCAACACAAATGTTAAAACAAAAATCTATAAACCTGAAGCAACTCCATCTCCGACTCATGATACACAATGACATGAGAGTAAGTGTGTCAGGTACAAAGCATGCGTGAGCCTGACCACCTCATTTCTATTCTTCAAAGGAAGGAAGGTTTTCGTATTTTTTATTATCATTCTTTGTCATTGTTTCTGATTAAGCCAAAAAATTTTTTATGAAATAATTAAGCACTGCAATAACAGATTTTCGCTGTATCAATTACAGAAGGAATTCAGAGGGGATAGGAAAACCCACCTCTGTAAAAAATGCAAAATTCCTTCCCCTGTTAAGAACACGAATACAAAATGCAACAGAATTCAAATTCTTGTGGAGAGGACAAAAGCCACAGAATCAAAGCAAAGTCATTATTATGACTCAATCCAAAATTCACTGGACAAACATGCTCAATGCATTCAAATAATTTTTAAGGCACACTGCAAACCATTCACTTAATTATCTACAGGCTAGAGGAAGAATTTCCCTCTATAACAGACAACATAAATCAATAGGTTGCCCCACCAAACAAGGAACAAACATCAGGTTTTTTGCAGTTCTGATAAATCAGCAAGTTTTAAAGATCAAAATCCAGAAATTTTAAACATTCATTCACACCAGAATGAATCAAGCACTTAAAAAAAATAAATAACCCAAAGAAACTAAACACATTGATCACGTACCTGGATCAATGAGAAATTCTTGTACAGCTGGAAAAAAAGAACAGTCTATAGACTTATACTTGAAAAATAAAACTACTTTTAAAGATAACTGCTAAAACACATTTCATCATTCATGTTGCCTTGAAAAATCTGAGGCACTTGTCTCTGATCAGAAAAGCAATTCTGAGTATTAGTATGTTACAATTCAGTGCCAGTTTGCTTTAGAAGAAAAAAGAAAAGCTACTGTTTCTCATCTTGCACAAAGTTTAAAGAACCTCCCTGCCTCTATCTCCTCCCATTTTCTAAGCTCATGCTCCCCAACCCTTCTGAAACAATTATGAGAACCTCTTATTCCCACCAATATGCCAAATCACAAAAGAGTATCAATTTATTTGTGTAAATATATACCTACACCTTGAACTGGAGGAGAAAGATTTCAGAAGGCTATATGGAACTTATTGCTACATTCCTGAAATCACACACATACACGTTCACAGAGACACAGACATATACAAACTGAATTACTGGGCACTTCACAAGCTAAGGACTTACAACTTCTAGAAGATAACTTTGTAGTTAGTTTAAAATACAAAACGGTCAGCTTTTGAAAGCCTTGAACATTGCAAAATCATCCAAATATCAATGAGATCCAATTAGCCTTCTCTGTAGAATGTAATTCCCCATGATGGCAAAGCAGACCCTAAGAAGTAGTGGATCCAAGACTCGTGTTTTTCACTAGCTATGATCGTTTTAAAACATGTAAACAGATTTAGAAAGGTATGTCCCTATGACATTTATTCTTATTGAGATGGCATATGTATTCAATTGTCTATGCAGAAAATAGGACCCATGATGGTGTTTAAGAAATATTTTGTGTATTGAAATATTTATTTTTAAGTGCAGACAAGGAGGGTGGGTATTACTCCATTGTAGAGCACCTGTTGTGCACGCACATGTTCCTGGCTTCAATCCCCAGTACCTTCATGAAAATAAATAAATACAAGTGCTTACTTAAAAATAAGAATAAATTTATATAAAAAAATAAATGCAGACTAAAAAGCACTGCAATCTAGGAGCCACAATTATAATAAAAAACAAGTGTTTCTATCAAATATTGACTATATGCCAATCACAGAGACAACCACAAATCACACCTGACAACCATCACGTGTGATTCTCAGCAATCCTACTAAGTAGACACGGATGAGAAACCCGGCTCTGCGGATGAGGAGACGGAGCTCGGAGGAGCCGGGGACACTGACCGTCCTGCTCCCCGTGACACCGCATCAGCCCAGGGCAAGCGCTGACAGAGCTGCACTGAGGGGACACCCAGCTGCATGGAACCTTGGGGCACTGGGGAGTCCTAGAAAATACTCAAAAGTGTTCAATGAAAAACCATCTCAAATATATTACTCTGTGCCCCATCCTCTAAACACAGAACATGTCTGGGACCTTTTTGATGCCTCCGTGTCCTTTCTGCCATCATCAGTTACGTGCCCTCTCAGCGCGACCAGTCATGAACTGGACCCCATACGAAGTGCACTCAGATGGAAGAGCTTTAAAAGCTGTTTTATGAAGTTTGTAAGACTCTGTCTATTCCTCACACAGGCGGTCATCCAGCACTACTCACCGGTGCGGATGTACCACCTGAAATCACACCTTTCTGCTTTTTAAAATCCCTTCATGTAATACAGACTTTTAAACAGCAAAGAAGCAGCTCAACCACAGACAGTGGACAGCTTTTCACCAAATGGACTCGAACAGCACATCTGACAACCTGGAAGCCCTTGTCTTCTATTAAACCCACTTCCAGGTACTTCATCATTTTCGGATTGGTGGACTCGGCCTCTGAATGGCCTACTCAGAGAGATCCCATCCTCACATCCGGGGGTGGGAGAGGACCCTGCTGCTGGGAGAAATCAGTGAGGAAGGTGGACATCCTCCAGCCATTTCTGCACGGGTAGAAATGCCACATGCTCAGAAATTATACCGTCAGCACCCCTCGGCTCCCATGGACTGGTTTCACATTAAGCAAACTTATGACACACTGATGCAAGAAAACCAGAAATTTAATTTATTAATGTAACAGGAGATGTGAAACTACAAACCAGATTGAAATATCAGAGTTCAACCATGAGTACAGATTCTCCTCCACGGCCCAATCTCGGGCAGGCAGTCACATGGCAAGCGTGGACAGAAGCAGAGCAGGAAGGGTTTCTAGATTAACTCAATGGACTAAATTTCTGTTATAAGAACAGATCTACTGCCTGGAAAACAATTAATGCCAATCACGGGGCACACTCCATGGACAGTGGCTGAGACACGACTGTGAGCACCTGTATAACTCCACTTTCCCTGTCCTTTCTGGTCTAACTGATGCAGAGGTACAGAGGTCCAGGGATGCAGATACCTGTAAACACCCAAAGCCCATCCCTGGGAGCCTGGAAACCAGATAGCCAGGATTTAAATCCCAGCTCTGCCACTTACTAGCTCTGTTACCTTGGCCAAATTACTTACCCTCTGTGTGCCTCAATTTCCACACTGTAAACCTGGGATAACAATCAAATCTTTCTTACTCACTTGTTGTGAAAATTGGAGGATTCATTTCTGTAAAACTCTCAGAAAAGAATGTAGCACATTTTTGGTGCCCAACAAATTTCAATTTAATAAGAAAGTGATTTACAAGTCTCCCATCTAATCATCTTCTGTGTTTCATGACTATTCTGAGTCCCAAAGGAAATCCTTATTTCCCCTCTTATAAACTCTTGAGGAGCACCCTTCTGTTTCAAGCCACCACCTGTTTAAACTGAGGGGGGATTCCCTCCTCCCCACTCCTCTGGTCCATGGGAGACTGCTTCTCCCTTCACACTCCTGACCACTGGCCCACGGCTAGCCCTCCTCACACTAACAGATTGAGGTGTGAGTCCGGGGAGACAAGCAGGGCATATGAAAGCTTTCCTTCCCCTCCAGTGTTGGCCACCCTTAGGAAGCAGCCGGGATGCTCAGTTCCATGGCAAGACAGTCCTGTGCATTATGGGTCAGAATCTCTCAAGGGAATGCTCGCTGTGGACCAGAGTTACCTGGGACTGCGTAAGTCTCTAATTCTGGGACATAGTGTCATGACACTCACTCTCCCACAGCCCTGAATTTCATGGAGAACGTGGCTTCATCAGTAATAAAGGAGACATTTATCGCCTGCCTGTTCTTCTTTGTCATCTCTCAGTTGGCTGCTGGACACAACATGTGTATAAGTATTGGGTCCCCTTAAGCCCCAACATATATGAAGTAACAAAAATTCTGTGGCTTAACATTGGTTCAGGGCGACTGTGTAAATGTCCTGACTCTGCTGATGCTAAATTATGTGTATAGGAACTATGGAACCTCCTCAAATATCTTTCATCATAAAACCAGCTTTTCTTATTTTCCTGTTTCTCAGTAATTGCCAAAGACTATCAAATGATGGCTTCACACCAAATAGCAGTTAAGATTATGAGCCCTCTTGTCATACACACTGTGCTAAACACTTTACATAATTTCTAATTCTCACAATTCTACAAAGCAGAAATGAGTGTCCCCATCTCACAGACGAGGGAAAAACTCAGAACGAACTGACTCAGGATCACGTAGCTCAGTGGCAGCGCGTGCACGCAAACCCAAGTCAAAACACCACACCCCTTTGTATATGTACCAAATCTCCTACCACCCATTGACACACAGCGGTGGGGATAATACTTAGGGAACTCAGTACACTTTTCAGCTTTAAGGTGCTCCAGAGGCCGCTTCTAGCTCTTTTATAAAATCCCGGCTCACTGGTTTCTAACACTGCAAGAAAAGTCCGATGTTGCAACTGTTTGCACAGGAAGTCTGAAATGTTCACAGCGAGATGATAGAATAAAACTAAGACATAAGCAGAATAATAGTTCCAGGTAGTCAGACATAATGGACATTGTGCTACCCTGAAGCATTAAGCAAAGGAATCAAAAAAAAAAAAAAAACGTTTAAGACTTCCTTTACAAACAGGAAAGTTAAGACTGTAAGAAGGTGCAACAGCGCCACCTATGGCTTAAAAGGCCTTCCTGGTTGCCTGGAAAGGTGCAACACAAAAATTGCCTGTGGATCAGAAACAAGAATCAGATAACTAAAAGCTTATGTAGTACATACTGCTCTCCTAGTCTTCATGTCTTGCACTGTAGCAAAAACCAACAGACCTGTACTAGGCCTATATTCATAAAAGTCATGTCTGTATTTTCCCAACAGGAGGTAATCTAAGTATCTTGCAAAATACTTCTCAAAGAGCCAGGAAATCATAGAAGTGTATTGAAATACAAAAACATTTATTTACATATTAAAACAGCATGAGCTTTTTTCTATTAAAAAAGCTGACATGTCAAATCAATGTTTTGATATTTTAAAACCTATTAAGAGTGCAGAAAAATAAATCAAAATTTTCTTTAATCACAAAAGAGAGAAGCTTATTCCCTGAAAATGATCAATGTGGATTTTTCTAAACTTAATGCTTCTGGTCAGAGTCCTACGAATTTAAATGTCTGAGTGTATAGTTACACGGCAGCATGAACACTGAGTTGTAACAATACACATTCTGTGTAAATAATCTTCAAGGTCGTCTGCTTAAGTCAATTTAACTAGTCCCTGTCTCAATAGAATGATACAGATTTCATTAAAACTTCATACTGCACGCACACACACACACAAAACCCTGAATCCTTGTTACTTTAAGCCATATTCATATATATCCATATTGAATATGCATCAGAAACAAGCCACCCTCTTTAGTATTCACAGTTGATCCTTCTAAACTATCTGTCATTGTGACAGCACATTTTTACTAAGCAGCTCTTGGATGCTTTGTATACAAGGCGTCTACCTCTCACAGTCAGACATGGTAAACGGCATCACTCAAATTTCACAAATGAGGAAATATACTTAAGCCATGGAAACAACGTACATATTTATCATCAGGAAAGAAAAGAGTAAAGATTTTACTTTCAATATGCACTGACAAACTTTTCCTCCATACTAAGACTACATACATAAAACAAATTCAGTCATTGTAAATTATTCTGTCAATAAACACCACTAGAGAAAAACAAGCAACATCATTAGCAATGATTGGACTTTCAAAGCCCACTCCTATTTTGCACTATAATCATTTTTAATGTTTTGTTTTTAGTGCTTACATAGCACTAATATAAAGAAAACATAAACTATTTAAGTCATTACCTGAGAATGCAACATTTGTGAAAATGTACAATTTTAATTTATGCCGCTCTGTCTCACATTCTCACTGGTGTCTCTCCTTTGAAGGCCTCATCAGGCTGAGATCGCCAAAATCGGTCATTTATGGACTCACAGGAGTTCGGGAAACCACTCAACGGGAGGCTGATCAGAGGAGAAATTGAGAATGCATCCTGTGCAGCCTGGGTTCCAGCACCGAGCTAGGCACCGCCAGCTGCGTTTGATTTGGGACAAGCTGCCCACCTCTCAATCCCTCAGCTGCAAAAAGGAGACATTGATACCTACCGTCAAACACCTGCTTTGAAGTAAAACATGAGAAAAACAGTTTAGCCTTTGGTAGGTGTCCACTCACAGCAAGCTTGGTCATTATGATGATGAGGATTACTTTTAATAAGTTAAGCTAGACCAAAAATTAGAAATCACCATAAAGGAGAAACATTTTAACTCAATAAGCATTTCCTTTTGAATGGATTGATAAAAGTTCTAATGATTTTTTTAATAAACCAAATTTTGTCCATTAATTTTAGATTTACCGGTTTATGGACAAGTCTCCAAAAAAAGAATTAGAGGCCTCTAACCTCTGAATACTAAGAAAGTAAAGTTTAAAACAATTATGGGGGAGAGTATACCTCAGTTGAGAGAGTATGTGCTCAGCACGCATGAGGCCCTCAGTTCAGTCCCCAGTAACTCCATTTAAAAACTTTTATTTAAAAAAAAGGAGAATTAAAGGAAAAAGATGGAGGACTACAGAATTTTTTTAGAGAATCCACTCAGATTTAAGATGGGGAAAAAATATCCATTTCTCACAGGAAATCTTGAGAACTATGTAAACCGGATCTGAGTTGTCTAGTCTTTAACATTATTCATGAATTCATATTACCAAGTCTTAAAACTACCTGATAACCCACAGTGGTGATAGTGATCATAAAACCTGCCAATGCGGATCGAACTCCGGCTAGGACTGCTCTGTTCTGACATCTCTGCCCCTGAGGCCTCACCAGGCTGAGAGCACTAAATTTTGTCATTCATGAGCATCTCGTGTAAGTCTTCCACTTGTGCTTCTCAGTCTCCTCTCACCAGCCCCTCTGAGGGAAGCACTGTTATCATCTTCCCCACACGCAGATAAGGTCACTGAGGTACAGAAACTAAACCTGCTCCAGGTCACATCGGCATTAAAGGACGTCTGTATTTCTGCTGTTTTGCGGTTGACAAAGGAATCTGAGATATCAATACAAGATAGACTGTTAAATAATCAAGTCTGTCAGCTCTTCACCTCAAAGAGCAGATACTATAAATTCCTGATGTAGGATGAGGCTGCTGCCACAAAATGACTCAGCTAGAAATTAATATCCAAGATGAAGCAGCGGATACACATAAATATTCATGACTGTCAACTCCTCTCACGGGTCTTGGCCCTTCACTGCCTGAATGGGGGTGAAATCCCCACCCGTGTCTGGGAGGGTAGCGCGGCTCTTCCAAGTCTCACCCAGGCTTCACAGGCTGTTTCCCCCTACAGACTGTCCTAAATGATTAAAAAGCTCACAAGATTTTTACACCAGCCAAAACTGAAAGACATTTCTGCATATGGAGCACTTTCTCAGGCTTAAACCATTTTTGCCTACACTCAGCAAGGGGGAAAAAAGAAACATGACTCTGCAAAGTCTCTTAGCCTTACCACTCACAGGAGTTGAATGGTCTCAGCACAAGATGACCCTTCACATTACAGGATGAGAACAAAATAAAGCCGCCCCAACAACAAGCACTCCCAGAGACAGCGCTCAGCAGTCTTCTGCACACTCACGGTTGTGCAGCCCTCACCACCATCTATTTCCAGAACACTTCATCACCCCAATAGAACACCCCTGTCACTAGCAGTCACTCCACAACCCCCCTCCACCCAGCCCCTTGCAACCATCATCTGCTCTCTGCCACTGCATGAGCCAATTCTGGGCATTTCTAAGATCACTGAAATCAACAATATGTGGCTGTTTGTGTCTGGTTCCTTTCAGTTAACGTGCTGTTATCAAGGCTTTCCCATGTTGAAGTGGTATCAGCATGTCTCTTTTTTTTTGAAAATGTTAAACTTTATTAGAAGGTGGTAAATACTATCAAAAATAGTAGAGTGGGGTATAAGGGATGGGGTTTCAAAGGGAAAAGGCCGGGTTGAGCAGTCAGGGTGGACTACCCAGAGCAGATGGCTTTTTTCATATTCCCCTTTATTTATTTTTTCTTTTTTATTCACTCTTATGTCTGAATAATATTCCACTAAATGGAGATACTACATTTTGTTCTTTCATTCAGCAGCTATATATGGACGAGGTCCAGAAGAATGAGTGTAAGTGGTGGCTAGCAGGGATGGCATTTAAGCAAAGGGCAAGATGTGCTTTCAAAAAAAAAAGTGAACAATCAGAGGCACAAGGAAATTCAGCGCGTTTCTGAGAAAGTGCATGGTTGCTTCAGTAGGACTGCCATGCAGGGCTGTGGGGGATAGTGACAGGAGACACAGTGAGGGAGTCACCTGAGAATATTCCCCACTGCAAGCAGCTCAGCCAATTCTCCTCCCTCATCCTGTGTTTTAGAGACATTTTTGCTAGCTTTTCTCTTATTTCAAGTAACAGTACTTTAGTTACACATCTGATCATCTGCATCAGACCACATTAGCTCCAAGCCACAGAAAATCATTCACTGACCGGAGCAGCTCCAAGACATAACATTGATGGACCAGGGAGTCCTGCAGCATCCCATCCTGCAGGCACAAACCACACATGTTCCCTGGTGATGTCCGGAAAGTAAAATGCATGGAAATATCTCACTGCTGCTGCACGACATCTGCCCACAAATTGCCCCCAAATCATGCTGGCACAGCACTACTCAACCCTCGCACTACCCAAAAAAAAAAAAAAAGAGAGAGAGAGAAAAGAAAAGAAAAGAGAAGAAAAGAAAAGAAAAGAAAAGAAAAGAAAAGAAAAGAAAAGAAAAGAATAAAGCTAAGAAAGCAAATTTAGGCTCTTCCATTGAAAACCAGCAACCATCACTGCCAGTATCTGAGCTGGAATGATCCTGACTTCAAAAACCACTGTGCAGTTACTATTCAAATGTGACAGACATATATGTATTTCACTTAGATGATATTACAATAGGATTTTTCTTTTCAAAATTTCCAGTTGCAACAATAGCACAAGAAAGTTTATGTTTCATTTTTTAAAAAAAATCAATTATTTTCCACTTTGTTAATTTTGAATCTATTATTATTTTATAAAGGGAGCTATGCTGCAGATTATAAACCAAATATCTGGCTTCTGCAAACAAGACCTAAATGACTTCACTATTTCAGAGCAAGCTTTAATGATGCTTTCAAATTGGGGGCGCTCACTAACAGCTCTTTAAATACTGTCAAAGATGTGCTATTATGTAATGCAAAGGGTCTACCTACACATCAACTCAGAAACCAAAGAAACTACACGAAAGCCTTAGTTTATCATTTTAAAATATTCCTATTATTTTGAATATTAAATTTCTTAAAAGATAAGATATTTTTTGAGAAAGACATCAGTTGTATTAAATTTCCTCTCACCAAGAAAGCAATCTTTATCAAGAATTACTACCCCTATGAAAATCCAAAAGACAGGACGTTTCTAGCTAAGTTAACTTACAGATCTCAACACAAGCCTAAATCCTATCTGCTCTCACTTGAACGAGCCCAGCAAAGTCCTGGGCTACTCTGGAACTTAGCTCTTCTGTTCCATATGTTGGCAGAGCTAAGATCATCACACAAGGCAGGGAAGGAGAGAAGAGGTAAGTCCACCTGGCGGCCTCCATCTGTTTACTTCCAGCCACAAGGTGTCGCTAGAGCGACCCCGCTAACAAGCCCTCCACACAAGGAAACCCGGCATCCACTCTGCCCCTGCGGTCCCCAAGCAGTCCCGACGCCCCTCTCCCACTGGTGGCCTCCGAGCCTGTGAATGGTCTTCTAATGACCCTCCCAGTTGGTGACACCCTCCCCCTCTTCCCCGCTACACACACACACACACACACACACACACACACAGCCAAGGCAGCCTTCCCAAAGCACAAATTTGATTACATCTCCCCCACTTCAAACCCATCAGAGGCTCCCTGGTAGAGTTCTAGCCCCACCCCCGACCCTGCTTGTCCATCCTCACCTCAGTACCAGGTCCCCAGTGACCTCAGGGGCCCCGTGACCTGCTGCTACTTCCCACTAGCCTCCAGGCTCATTTTAACTGTTTGTCAAGGAAGTCTTCCTTCCCTCCAACCTCCGCACTTTGGATTAGGTGCCCTGCTGTGTTAATAAAACATTTTAATCTAAGTCAACTTCTGACACTGCTAAGCTCTCAAGAAGCAAGTACATTTTGCTTACTACTGTAGGTCCACCCCGTCTCCCCTAGACACTCAGAATTGCGTGTGTTGTGAATAAAAGAATGAAGGGGTGGGACTCAAAAGGACAGGCAGAGCTGCTCTCCTAAGGGTCACTTCCTGCTGACACCCTTCACTGCCTCTTCTGTGTCAGTTCTAGTAAAAACCAAGCTCCTCCAAAGCCCTCCACCCCTAGGCCCTCTCCAGTGTCCTTCAAAGCAGGGTCACCCACCACCCTGGACCACACAGGGCAGTCTCCCCGAGTCCTCACCCCACAAGCCTCCAGGCCTCTACCCAGGCTGCTCCTGCCACCTGAGTCACCCTCTTGATTCCTTCCCCTGGCTGACTCTTACTCTGTCCTCAGAACTGAATGTAGAGCCAATTTCTTCCAGGAAGTCCTCCCTGATGATGTCCTTTAGCTCTTGGCTGGCTCCATCTACAGCAGCACTGCTTGGCGACCAACTGGTATTTGTCCACCTGCTCTTATGAGACCATGACCTCTTGGAGGCCACGTGGGAAAAAGGAGTGAGGTGACAAGAGGGGTGGGAAGAGCAAACAGGAAAGTCGCAGCTCAAGTCCCAAATTCAAGGATTCTATCTCAGATAAAAAGAATAAACTGTTTCATACGTGTGTCATTTGGCTATGATTTTTGTGGCTCATGGAAAACAAGAGCTTGGTGTTCAAGCCTGAAATCCAAGTTACATGCAAAGAAATGTATATATTCATATCCAAAGGAAACCAGAGCTGCTCAACAACACTTTGCAGTTAAAATCCAAAGGAACTTTGATAAAGGCAATCTCCCTCTCTCTCTTTATTTTTATTTATTTATTTTTTTTTGGTATCATATAGTTTTAGAAGTATTTGTATAACTAAGTGATGGCTACAGCCTATGATTCTGCACTGGAGTGTTTGGGGCTAAGGAAGCCCAGATTACATGCACTGTGTAAATGCAATCACACCAACACAATGACAGGCGCCCTAGTGGCTGAGCTGAAGTTCCAAAGCAGAGAACCTTATGTTGGAAGACAGCTCTCAGTAGAAAGTAAGAAATGAAATGTTCTGTACTCAATCTCATTAGCTTTATGAGCCATTAACAGATAGTATGTCTTGTCTAATGAAACCCCAAAATATATTGTCATCTTCGATTTTCTCCATCTGACTGTTTTATGCTAAATTTGGATATCAAACCCTCACTCCATACGGAAAGCTCAGGCCTTAGCTGCAGCACAGTTACATCCCGTGGAAGAAAGCCGATCAAGGGAGAACAGGAGAGTTTCCCTTCAGAAGCTGCTAAGTGTGGTTTTGCACCTGTATGTCATTTACAACCACGCCATCGTCAAAGGAGTAAGACCTTACATCTGTGGGGCAAAAAGCACTGCGGTGGTTCTGAACCATGAAAGAACACTGAGCTTTGTGCAACAGTCCTGAGGCACTTAAAGCGTACTTTCTCTGAAAGGCTCCGAAACTGACTCACTTCACCATTTCAGGTACAACCGGAATTAGTAGAGAGAACATGCCCTTGAAGTCTGACAAGGCCCTGCTGGAATCCTGCTACAGCATTTACTAGCTGCTAAATGAACCAATTCCTTAAACCTCTGAGGAGGCTTCCCAATCTTCAAAACGGGGCTGCCACCGCCCACTTGGGAGGCATGGATGTGAATGCAACACGCAAGTAGGGCGGCCGACTGGTACGTGACACGGGGCCTGGCTAGTTTCCCTCCGCTGCCCTTCTCCCCCTTTAAACTTGCACTGTTCCCCCTGGTAAGGGTGAAGCCCCAGGAACAGACTGCCCGATTCTTCTGTATATCCCCGGATACATACCTTACCCTTAGGAGGTCAGAAAAACAACTGCCTCCTCCCCAGTCACTATCAATATTCTTAAGAGTCTGGGTTTTTTTAACTCTATGTTTCAGGGAGACTATTCAAGAATTGTTCAACCACCGTTCTCCAGGTTGGCTCCTCTCCCAACGCCCATCCCTTCTTACCTCAAATCTTCTGTCTGATTGCCTTTTGTTCGTGGGAAAGAGAGTCCGCTAGGGTGCGGACTCCCTAGGCCTCCCTCCCTTCATCACAGGAGAGTGTGACTACATTCTCCCAACTCCCCACTCCGACTCCAGCTTCTGAGGAGTTTCCCCTTCTGGACCCTGCAGCCTCTGGATCGTCCCAAGACGCGCACACGTGGCCAAAACCCTCTCTTCAGATTTCTTCCTGGGTGGGCCTGCCCACCCCCCAGAACCTTAAGGATAAATGCCATTGCTCTGAAAATCACAAACGCCGCTGTCTGACACACCAAAGCTGCATGGTCCGGGCTTTCCTCCAAACCAGACACAGCCCTGCCCCCCCTCAGACACAGTCTGCACCTCTTGAGATGAGCTGATCCACTTGCACGGCTGTGAACACCAGCTAAGAATGACGAATCCCAATGTGTATCTCTAGTCCAGCTCCTTCACCTGAGCCCCAGGCTCATAGACACGAGTGCCTCTTGGAAGTCCTAACTTGGATGACAAATGGCATCTTAAAAATGCCATATGTCAAAAAAAAAAGGCCTTATGTCCACCATTTACTCTAGACTTCGATTCCTGGCAGGTACCTCCCAGGCTCCCCATTTTAGTAACAGCCCCAGCACCCACCTAGGTGTTTGAGGTCACATTCAATTTCCACTGTTCCCTCCACCTGGCCCTGCCCTGGAATCAGTCTTGTTATTTCTGTCGCTAAGCCAGTCTCAAGTCTGGTTCTGCAGGGAGCACGATGGAAACCCACAAGCTCACAGCAAGGTGCACTGAGTCACAGTCCTCCGAAGGGAGTTCCCTGGAGGGGGAGGCATCTCCTGCTGCCAGTCACCTCAGAAGGCACTGGATTCTCACAAAGAAGGACCAGAAGAAGGGACTCAAGGATCTCCCGTGATCTGAGGTTTGAAGGGCCCGAGGTCTGGGGGAGCTCCTAGTTAGCTGACACTCCTGTCAGTGAGCAGATGAGGATGGTAGGAACCCAGGCAAGTCTTTTCTCGCTCCGACCCCTTTTCTCTCGGGAGCCACGGGAAAGGCCAGTTTCCAGGGCACAGACCGGCCATCACAGATCCCAGCCTGCATTTGCCAACCCAGACAGCCTAGATTCCTACTTGCGACCCTTACTTCTGTTCTGTTCCCCCCCAGAATGTGATGGACTCTTTCAGAAAGTCTGGACTGTCTCAAGCGAGACCAAGTCAGTGAAGGATGAAGTGTCCACATTTGGACCAGAGCATGAAAGGAGAAACAAGGCCTCATGTCCAGCATGACGGTGGTGGCCAAGCCCTTTCCCTGGGTGAGATGAACCAGGGTCGGGGTGAGAATGCAAGGTCCCTTCACGGCTGACAGGGGTGTTGGAGACTCACTACCGCAAAATAACCACACGGCCGTCAGTGGTGGACATCAGCTGCAACAGACACAGAGTCAGCTATTTACTGCCAAAAAGGGGTAAAAGTAAAGGCCGGTGCAGGGAGGCCTGCACGGCTGCTGAGGCAAACCACAGACCCGGCTCTGAATGCCCACTGGCTGAAGCAGAGAGGAAGCTATGGTCCCATTTAGGGGTCCCTGTGTCCACCAGATCCAAGTGAACCAGCTCCTTAGGACAAGGCAATGTTTTCCTGATACTTAGAAAAACCAGTCTCATAAAGGGAACAAAAGAGTGGCATGGTTTTAGGCCCGCTCCTGCCCCTCTATGAATGCAAAGTAAAGTAAATGGCACTGGGAAGGTGAATGCAAAAAAAAAAACCAAAAAACAAAAAACCGGTGACTGCTTCCTCCAACAGCGTCCCCTGCAGCTGCTCACCCCCGAGCCGGCCACTTCCTCACCAGTGACCGCCGGCCAGGAAGCGCCGTCACGCACGTCACACAGCGACAGCCAGGAACCGTGTGCCGAGCACATTTGTGTAAAAGCCAGAATCAAGCAAGGTGCTGCAGATTTTGACTTTCCAAGTTTAAATACTCCATGAAAAAAATCCCTCAGCAGCCGCCTAAATCAATTCGCATCTCACTTCTTCAAAACAAATAAACAAAATTAGTAAGAGAGCATTTGTTACCAAATATAAGGACGAACTAATAGGTTCCTCAAAGCAAGGACTTTAACATATATCAAACTCCAGTGGGTGATGTGCTAACATAGCAAAAATTCCAAAAAAGTAGAAAATAAGATGACTAGGATAATATACGAATCATGGCAACTGTTAAGTTTTTGCTTTTTATAGCGATGGAGACGGCACAGAGGGCGATCTGGCTATTCCAATGCAGGGTGTGCACAGCCCACATTTTCAGACCGAACAACATGCTCACGGGGTGGTATAAGGGATAAAGGAAAATAGAAAAAGGAATAGAGGAACAGCCAAAATTAGAAACACACGAGAACAAAAATGACTTTGACAGCATTTACAAGAAATTACGTGAGTGTGATGAGGACAGGGACGCGGGGACGGTGAGACCCACCCTCACCTCCTGATCCAGGGAAGGCAGGGGCCTGAGGGGAGCGATGCTGCCGGGGGACCCCAACGTGGTCAGCGCCCCAAACCAAAACTTCACCTAGATGCGTGTAGACAGCTTTTGAGCTACAAAATGTGGTCGCATTTCAAGCTGGACAACTTTACTCACTCCCACCAAGAGGAACAGGGGAGAATTAGGTTCTGCTCCTGAACCAAAGCATTGTTTAAAAAATTAATGACTGTGTAATAGTAAAAGCAACAATGGAGTAAAAGTCACTGGAGGAGAAAGTGCTTGACCCGAGCTCACTGGCCACGTTATCTCACTGACGTTCAGATGCTGGCTGAGCCCTTATGGTACCAGAACAGACAGACCCACCAGGAGGGAGGTTTAATGTGCTGCTGTATTTTGATGCCGGCAGCCATGCCTGGTACACGAGGTTCTGGGTAAACAATGGTGACAGTGTCAACCACTATGGGCTAAGCACACATCCAGCTACTCCGCCAAATCCCAAGGGCAGACTTCAAAAGGCAAAAACAAGCTGGCATTCTCTGTTGGCTCTGCAGAATCAGAGCCAAGCAGTTGCTGAGCAAAAATGTCACCAGTGCCTCCTATGACAAAATAGGAGGCACTGGCGTGGGGCTGGGGCAGGGCTCCAGGCTTCCACTGATCACCCACCAGTCTGTCCAGGGGGTGAAGGAGGTCCCTGCTTTCATTGCACCGATGCACCTACCTTGAATGACGCCTTAGGACTCAACAGGAGGTGACAGGTGAGGTGAACGGAGCCAGCCTTGGTGTAGCACGGTTCTGGCAGCTATGCCCTCAGCAGTGCCCAGTTTCCTAAACCTGACACCTCATCTCCAAGGAGCAGAAGTGTAGTGTGGGCATGTAGATCACAGGGCCCTGTGAGGACAAGTACAGATCATGGCCACGACATGCCTCTCCCCTTCCTTAAGCCATAGAGGAATGTCCGGGGAGGAAGTGAAAATTATTCCAGAGCCTGCCAGGCACCACACGCAGGTGGGACACGGATCCCCTGTGTCTGTCATTCACAGGACTGGTGTGGATTTTCTTTTTATCAATTCTCTGGCATCTTCTCCTCCATCTTACCAACAACAAGAAAGTAGAATCTGACCTTAGAATCACAGAGAATCACAGAGCCCCTCCTGCACAGCGGGCCCGGCAGCACGTGCCATGTCCTCCGACCGTCACCTGTGGGACCGCCATGAGCGCTCTCCAGACTCAAGGCCCGAGGCCGTAGGCCGGGGGGACACAGCTCACCTCACTCTCCCCAGTAAAGGGGGACCACCTCTCGGCAAAGACGTCTCACCCTCTTCTGCCCGAGGGACAGCTTGAAAGATACACAGGGAAACATAGTAGAGGGTGAGGGGTTAGGCAGCCCAGAAGTGATCGTCTGCACTTCCAAGGCAGAGTGGGGTCTTTGACCTAATCACAGGGACAAAGTGAGGACGAATTTTTCCCTGCTGTGTCCCATACACCGTGACATGCCTTTCCCTGCGTAAGGAGCTAATTCGGAAGCCCCTGGCAGTGTTTCTGATGCCCTAACTTGGCATGGTGGCTGTCAGGCAGGGGAGAGGGCCTGAGCCGTGCTGGTGCTGGGCCTGGGAGGCAGGAGACATCGGCTCCACCCTGAGCTCAACCAGCACCTCGTTCTGCGTCTCGGGATTCAGAGTCTCATTTATAAGCAAAGGGATGAAACTGTCCCAGGACAGGCTGTCCAACAGGAATGAAATGAGAGTCATGTAAATAATGTTTCTCAGTTGCCACGTTTAAAATGTAACAACAAAAAAAAAAACCAAGTAACTGATTTTAAGAACAGACCTTACTTATTCTACTGTATGTAAAATACTATCATTTTGACGTGTAATCAATATAGAAAGTAACAAGATAGTTTATATTCTTTTTACTAGACAAGTTTCAGCGTCTGATGTGCATTTGACCTACAGCACATCTCAGCTCAGACCGGCCTCCTCCCCAGCACTACTAACAACAGTAGCTGTGGCTACTCTATTGGACAGCAACTCCAGGGGTCCCCCCAAGTGTCCTGGCTGAAAGAGGGGAGTAAGTGTCCACACTAACCCTAAAAGGATCTCTCTGAAACAAAGGCGGATTTAGTTTTAAACGTCTGAAAACCGGCGGGCTACACCTCCTTCCCGCCTTGGCTACAAGAAAGCCCTCCTCCTTGATGATCCCATTCTGGATGTAGGGAAGCAATCTGTCACACAGCCAGGGTGGCCCGGCCTTCAGGTTGACTTGCCTGCTGTCTGTGTCCAGTCCCACGAAGTCCTCCTTCTCAAATAGGATGTAGAGGAGGGGGGTCTTCTCCCCAGAATTTTCGGGGTCCCCATCCAGCCACTTGGACTTGGGCAAGATGAAGAGTGACTCAGTGAAGTCGTCGATCCTCTTCTCCACCACCCTGCAGTCCTCGTAGATTGAAGGCCACGTCGGTGTGCGGCTGCTCGGCCACCTCCCCATACAGCACAAAGACAAAGAGCTGAGAGTCGTAGAGCGTGGTGCCATACAGCTCCTCTGTGCGTGGAGCTTCTAGAAGGTCTTGGCCAAGAGGCAGTCAGTAATGGTGACAAGGCCCATGACATTGCGGTGGGTCTGGAAGTCACTCCATCCATTCTCGGGCGCATAGAGATACCTATAGTAGATACAGAGTGCCCACTGGGAGCCGCACGGTCTGATCTGGCTCACCAAGGAGATTCCATTATAGATGCAAAAGAAATTCTCTAAGATGATCCCCACGGGTTGGACCACAATCGGGAGAGTCTGGTGGTCCTCAGCGCACTGCATGTAGTCAGGGGCGTTCATGTTGCAGGCGCTGCCGAGAAGGGAGGGTAAATCGATGTACATACTGTGCTGTGGGCTGCGGGCCTCACTGGGATGCGGCGACCTGGTGTGCACCAGCCAGAAGGCAAGGGAAGTCCAAGCAAATCGGGGATAAGTTTGTCCTCAGCGTCTGCACATGGCTACTGAAGCTCAGATCACATTACCCAGCTTTTGGTCTAGGCTTCCATCCCCTGCAGAAAAGGATCATTTCTTGTTTTCTGTTTCCAAGCACCTAGGCAGGCCCTGATGCAAAGTCGGTGCTCAAAACTGCTGAATAAATGAATGAATAAAGGAACTGCTTCCCCACCCCTCAGCAGGATATAATGCAAAGAACCATAGTAGGATCAAAATATCTGGATTTCAACGCCAATTTATTTGAACTCCTAAGGTGCAGAATAATGGGTAAGAAAACTTGCTTTGGGGAGGAGGGTACAGTTCAGTGGTAGAGCACGTGCTTAGCATGTTCAAGGACCTAGGCTCAATCCTCAGTACCTCATTTTAGAAAAATGAAACAAATAAATAAACTTAATTAACCCCCTCAAAAAATATTTTCTCCATTCAAAATTCAAAAAAAAACCACCTTGCAATTGACACAACATTGTAAACTTGACTATACTTCAATTAAAAAAAAAACTACTTGCCTTACAAGAATATATCTGGATTATGGAAGTTTGCAAATGTAAAATGCCTAGGGTACCATTTGCATAAGAAGAAGGAACTGTACAAATGTACTATCCCTCATTTATGAGCTATTTTTCCTTTGGGGAGATTATAACCTCTCAGAGATATTTTTCTCATATTAAAAAAAAAAAAAGAAAAAGAAAACATTACCTGATTCTCCATACTGCTGAAGAATCAGATAACCCTATGAAAGCATCTGACCCACAGAGTTTATTCAATAAATGTTTGTTGAATGAATGAATAAACAAGCAAAGTGAATGCTGCTCCCTGCCACAGACCATCATAATGGTACTGCTTGGAAATGCCAAGCCCACGTTCCACCCAAATCTTCACTAACCACGTGGGTGACCTGGGCAGACCTGTGTGCTTCTCTCAACACCAGTTTATTCACAAATAGAAATGAGGGCAATAACACAAACCTAAAAGGGTTAGTGAGTCACGAATGAATAGTACCCCAACTTTGCAAGATGGAACTATTAAAGAAAATTGGGCAAAGAGTCCATAGGCCCTCTCCATATTATCTCTTACAACTACATGGGAATCTACATTACATCTAAAAATAAAAAGTCTATTATTTTAAAGAGGCTATTGAGTTTAAATCAGCTCACCATCTCAAATAAGGAACACACAGTACAAATAAGAGAATGCGCAGCCCATGAGATGCACTCAGTAAATATTCCCACTGAACCCACTGGTCCCTCCAAATTCAGAGCATGAGGATGTGTCCTCGTGGCCAGAGGCCACTGCACCTGAAGCTAAAAAAGCTGATGGTCCCCACTTTCAAAAGCCCCTGCCACCAACCTAGGTCTAATTTTGTATTTGTAATTTTTTTTCTTTTTATAAAATAGAAATCCCCAATTGCATAGCCTTCAGGTCACCAAAACCTGACCACAGAGATCATGATGGCAACCCTCCTTGGTGAAACAATAAAATGAAAAGCCATTTCCACAAGACCTGTGTGTAAATCTACTAGGGAACTTCATCCTGGACTGAGAGGAAGAGGACTGGGGAGGAGGGGGCAATCTGAGGCACACAGACCCATGGGCCACCTGTCCCACGATGGACATTACACTCAACCCTCACCCTCCAGGAACTTCAAAATACACACAGACAGAGTGATGTGGACAATATATATGTATTTTTAAAGAAATTCCGACTCTCTAGCAGGTCTTGTATCTACCGAGACACAAATGGCTTATGTGTATAATGTTTCACAAAAGCCTTAAAACATTACCACCCCAACTTGACACATTAAGAAACTAGGGATAGAGGTTTATCACATTGTGCAAGATTAGAGAGATGCCACATCAGACACTGTATTTAAACCCAAGCCTTTGCTCCAGTGCTCACACAAGAAAGTGTGACATACTGCCCCTTTCCTGCCCTCTCCCTGCAATAAATCTCTGAAGAGTCTTTTCTGTGCCACGTGGAATCACAATCACATCAATTTACCACAAAGAGCTATGTGACTCCTTGGAGGACGTGTCAAAATCTAAAGGGTTGTGATGGGAGGAGAGATTTGAATTTTCTGTTTCTCAAAGGAAACATGGCTTTAAAAGAAACTGAAAAGCACTTATCTAGTCTAAGCCCTCATTGTGTAGAGAAGGAAATGGAGGCTCAGAAGAGATGAGGAAAGGGACTTATTAACAAATATTGCCTCAGTGCAGCACCAAGCCAGCCCTGGGCCCTTCTGGGGGAGTACCTGGAAGGCCCAGGAAAATGATTGTTAGAAAAAGGAAAGAGAAGAAGCATACAAGGCCCTGTCTCTACACCACCATACCATGAAGTTCCACCAAATTATCCAGTATTGGGTGCAGCCAAAATTTAGGTGGGCTAAAGAGGTTATAGAAACCTGGAAGTCTCAACCATAGTGGAAATTCCAACATTTACTGTTTTTTTCCAAGTTCAAGCATCAGTTCAGTGGGCGCTCCATACGAGGGACTACACGAGGCCTGGAGTTCTCCCAAATACAGATCTCTATTATCACGTGTGCAAACCACACACAGGCCCACCAGAAGAAAAACGCCCACACATAAGATGGAACTACGGAAACAGAAAAGAGCCAACCAGCATATATTGCTAGCAAAAACGGTGCTGCTAGAAATAGACTCATGGACATAGAAAGCAAACTGTTGTTAGCAGGCAGGAAAGGGAGGATTAACAGATACACATTAATAAATATAAAATAAATGACAAGGACCTACTATATAGCACAGGGTACTATTTTCAATTTCTTGTAATGAGTTGTACTAGAAACAATCTGAAAGACATTTATATACATATGCATAAGCTTATAACTGAATCTCTGCTGTACATCTGAAGCTAACATGGTAAATTTACAACACTTCAATAAAAAATAATTTTATATAATAAGTAAAAATAAAAGCAACGCCATAAAAAAAAAAGTAAAAGAACACGGTAATCCCCTTAGCTGTAGGTGGTGGAGAACTCTGCAAGCACCAAGTCCACTCGAATACTCCAGCACTGGCGGTCTCTCATTCTAACCATCAGAGAATCACTTGGCTTCTACGAGGTTACTTTTCTCTTCAGTGAAAGGCTACAGTTCCATCTAATGATGTATTGAATCTCATCATTCACAAACCCAAGAATTAATGAGGATTTCCCATAGGCCTGGCTCTGGACAGATGAAAAGATAGGGTCCCAGATATATTCATGTGTAGAAGAAGTTTATGCCATAAAGACATTAATTCTTCCTGCTTTGATAGACAGATTCATTGCAATTCTGATTAGAATTCCTCCCAGATATTTCATGGAATGTAACAAGTTAATTTATGGTCAGGAACAGCCAAGAAACTTCTTTAGAACCACCACTGGGAAGGGGTGGATAGGTCATGCATTTCAACTGGTCTTTCTGATGTGATGAAAACGTTCTGGAATAATAATGGTTGCACAAATGTGAATATGCTAAAAGCTGCTGAATTGTAACATTCAAGTGGGTGGACTTCATGGTGTGTGAACAATATCACAATAAAGCTGCTATATGAAAAAATCCTTCTTGCCAATTATTTTTCCCTCTATACTACTAGTCTGTCCCACAATTTAAGTAAAACAAACAAACAAAAAAAAACAAAACAAACCAGATTTTGCCAGGAGCTCTTTAGGAGTGCAATGTCCCTGGGTCTCCAACGCCTCAGGTTGTGCTGTTCCTGTTAACACACAGTAGCTGGGCTGGACTAGTTACGGACTATAAGTATCTTTTTAAGATCGACGGTCTCACGTTTCACCCTGGGAGAGTGAATGATGGAGGATGAGACAGCCTCATGCCTTCAGCTCATTTTTAACTGAACCAAGCCCTGCTTTCACCACTGTAATCCCTCTCAGTATAAAAACATGTGACATCAACAAGCACCGCCATCCTAACACCTGAAAGTGTTCAAGGTACTTACCTGGGGCAGAAATCCTGATCAAGGAGACAGAAGCTCCCTCAGCACTGCCGCTCCCTTTTCCCGACTCCACCAGGAGAAGCTGGGAGTTACAGCCGCGGGCTCTCAGCCTGGGGAGCAGCGCCCACGCCGCTAATCTGGACCTCAGGGATCGGGAAAGGGAGAGGAAGGCAGCCCCGGGGTCGCGGGGCAGGGAGAGCGGGGTGGGGGACGCGGGCTGCAGCCCCGCTCGGAGGCCAGCCCCAGCCCCAGCCCAAGCCGCCCGCCCCGTCCGGGTGTGCAGACCCCGCCCGCCCGGGACACAGCCCGCCCAGTGGTGGGGACGGGTCGGCGGCCTAGGAGAGGAAGACCGGGAGGGGAGGACTCGCCGGCGGGAGAGGGGAAGCGGATGCCAGCCGCGGACTGAGGGGAGCCCGGCTGGGTCAAGAGGCGGCAGGGGCACACCTGGCCCTGGGCAGCTGTGGCCGGTGCGCCGGGGCAGGTGGCGCGGGCAGAGGGGTCTGGCCCGAGCAATCCAGCTGAACACACGCTGACTGGCGCCCTGGGGGGCTGTGACACGCCGACCGCCCTCCCGCAGCCGCCTCACCCCTTTCCCGATATCCCCTCACCTTGCACTTCCACAGCCAGAGGCCCCGGCCCCAGGCAGTAGCCAAAGGCCTACAGGGCGACAGAGCTGAGAAGCCATTGGGGCCGATCCCCGGCTCGGAGCTGGAGCTTCCAACCCGCGGTCCAGCTGGCAGCAACTGCGCATGCGCAGGAGGGCCAGCGATCCGCTCTGGGTCCTGAGAGGGAAGGGGAACCGAGGGAGGGAGAATAGGGGAGGAGGAGGGGAGGCGGGGAAAAGTGGAGGGAGACACATGGACAGGAGGAGCAGAGGGAAGGCAGTTATCTGGAATTGGGAGGGGAGTAACAGAGATGGGGAGAAAGCGTTTTACCTCTTGTGGCACCCCGAAGGAGGCAGCAGTCCTGCCTATACACCCTTCTCTTACCCGTCATTGCCCACAGCTCATATTTTACGTCCCTGGCCCAGCCCTCCAGCTAAGGTCTCTGCAGAAACCCTACGGGTATCATACCCGTTGCCCCCACAAGGAGCTAGGTTTACTGTTGCTCAGGGAACCAAGCACCCGCAGGTGTTGTTTCTCAGAACTACCTTGGGAAGAGTACATATTCCCCTTTTACACGCTGGGAAACAGGCAGGCACGATCTCTGCCTTAGCTCCACTGTCCCAAATGTTGGGCTGGCAGGGAGCGGGAGGTAAAATGTCAGAGCCCCAGAAGGAGCAGACTGCCTGAGTGTTGGTGTAGAGTCCCCATCCCTCCTGGGTAAACCACACCCCAACCTCGGGGAATAATCAAGGGCTCACCGTAGGCCCCTGTGTGTGGGAGAGCTGCCCTCAGTCCCAGTGTCCAACTTGCTAGGTAGGTAGAAGTGTTATTGAGTCCAAATTCATTCTCCTCAGTGCAGGACAGGCCAGTAAGTTGGGAGACCAAGTGTTGGGGCATGGAATAGCAAGTTTCTGTAGACCTAGATGGCAAACTAATGTCCTGGAAAACCATCTCCCCAAGTCAGAATTCAGTCTGCTTTCCTATGTGCTTGGTTTTTGCAAACTTCTTGGTGTAGGAATTCCTTCTTGTTAGAATCCTTTGTTCTTGCAGCTATCTCCCTGGGTCAGATCCCTGTAAACCTCCAACAAAACAAACGTTATTTTCTATTCTGCAACGTGTTATCTTTATATGATTGGAAAAGTGTTAAATACCCTTAAAGGTCAGAGCCTTCAGAATAGGCTCTCCTGTATATTTTAGGCTCTAGGCAACATTGTTTTACAAGCAAGAAGAAGCCTAGGAGACAGAGCACAGGGTTAAAGTCAAAGGAACAGATCTAATATGGAGTCAGATTTCTTCTTTTCTATTACTGTGGCAGAAGCCACTTGAGGATTTAAATCCCTTAAAGTTAAAAATAAGTAAAACTTTAAAGGAATTTACATACATTGGTGGGAACTTGCATAGCATATCTGGAAAAGCACACAAAGGATTGTAAACATTGGCATCTCCAGGGAGGCATGTAAGAACAGAGGATGAGGGAAAACTTCTTTCACTTGAGTATTTTTTGCTCTGTTTGAATTTTTTTAACCATATGCATATATTTCTTTTTCAGTTAAAATAAATGTGTAATGGAGCAAAGGAGTAACTAGCTCAGCAAATACAGCAGCCATAGACTCACTGAGTCATCATTTTCGATTTAAGCCAGGAAGCATTGATTGTCTCTCTCCTATGTGCCCAGTGCTGTTTTAAAACTCTTTTATATATTTTTTAATAAAATAATAACATGCTATCCCTCACCCCTGCTCAGGGCTGGTGGGAAACCAACTGAGTTTTTATTGAGTTGTTTTCCAAGGAGTAGAGATGAGTTATAAACAGAACACAACTTCAGGGCAAAACAGGCGGACTGGTTTTCCAGCAGGCCAGATAGCGATGACGGGTTTTCAATAGAGGCGCACAGAGGCTGAGAGAGAAAGCCTCCAGGACCCTACAGAAAGCTGCCCACAGTGCCTTCTCCATGGCACTACTGAAATAGGAAAGAACAAATCTGACTCCATATTAGATCTGTTCCTTTGACTTTAAACATGTGCCCTGTTTCCTAGGCTTAGTCTTGCTGTTTCTGCACCTTTTGTGAAACAATGTTGCCTAGATCCTGAAATATACAGGAGACCCTATTCTCAAGGCTCTGACTTTGAAGGATATTATCACTTTTCCATTCGTATAAAGATAACAAGATACAGAATAGAAAATAACATTTGCTTGTTGGAGGTTTACACGGATCTGACCCAGGTGAAGAGCTGCAAGAACAAAGGATTCTAACAACAAAGAATTCATACACCAAGTTCGCAACAACCAAGCATTCCCGCTTCCCCTTTTTAATATAAGAAGAGCCTGAATTCTGACTTGGGATGATGGTTCTCCAGGACATTGGTCTACCATCTTCTCCGCTGGCTTTACAAATTAAAGCCGCTATTTCTTGCCCCAAATCCTTGTCTCCTGATGTGTTGGCCTATAATGCACGAGTAGAACAAGCGTGGACTCGGAAACACAAACATACATTGAAAGTACGCATTTGGTATATTAAATGACCTGCTTCCACTCGTATTCCTGAGGTTTTCTTCTCTTGACCACTCCTACTATATTTATGAAAAACCTGTCATGTGGACACATTTCCTTCTCTAGCCACTACCCTTCCATGTAAAAACTGATGCCAAGAAGGCAATGGAAGTTGCTAGAAGGTATTACCTGGCCAAAAAAGAGCAGAAGTGGGTTCTGGCTGATGTTCAGGAGCAGGCCGGGGCACCTGACAAGATGTCATAAGTACGGATAGACAGCTGGGCACCAAAGGAGAAGCTTCTAAACTTCCATGAGGGAATTGTTGGATAGGAAGGAACAGTCCCAGACAATAGCTCTGATCCCACCACGAGCTTCCTGGGCAAGGCTGGGCAAGTCATTTAAATTCTCTAGACCCTTGCTGTCCAACACGGGAGCCACCAGCCACATGCAGGATTATGATGTTATTCTGTAGCCAGACAGAATTATAAATAAACACTTTATTGCAAAGGGTCAGCAGGTATAATATTTAAAAACATTATTGGTTATCTTGCCCTAACAAGTTATTTTTGTATGTCTAGCTTTCTGTGGGTTGTAATGCCTGCAACTAATGTTTCCCTTACAGTGAGGTATTTTGAAATTATAAGTTACTGGACACAGTACACTCATATCACAGTTGAAAAAAAACTGATCTAAATAAGCAAGGTGATCTGACTTAGTAGTTATGAGCAGGGGCTCTGGGGCCAGCCTGCATAAGTATTAATTCTCACTCTCCCTCCAGGGAGTTCTGTGTGAATCTTGGACAAATTATTGTTGCTGTTGTTGTTGTTGTTGTCATTGTCATTGTTATTATTTGTGCCTCTTTTTCCTTACCTTTTAAATAGCGAGGAAAATGTAGACTCTATCCCCTACAGTGTTGGCAGGATTAAATGAGTAAACGTCTGTGCTGCCCACTTCCCTGGGTTTCAGCATTCTCCAGGCAATCAGTGCCAAACGCAGTGGCATTCTCCACTGTCTTCGTCAGTCTGGGATTCTGTAACAAATTACCGTGTGTCGGGTGGCTTAAACAACCAGCATATTCCTTATGGTTTGGAGGCTGAGGCTTTCAAGGTCAATGTATCTGGGAGAGGATTGCCAGCTCGAAGATGGCTGTCTTCCCACTATCTTCATGGCCCAGAGAGGAGAGAGAAGCAAGCACTTTGGGGCCCTGTATAAGAACACTAATACCATTCATGAGGGCAATACTCTCATGACCTCATTTTATCCTACTAATCACCTCCCAAAGGCCCCGCATCCTTATATCATCAACCTGGGAGATGAGGTTTCGACATATGGATTTTGAGGGGATGCATTCAGTCCACACATCGGCTAACTCTCCCAAACATGCAGTCATCAAACCTGTAGCTAATTTCAAAATAATGTTTATATCTCTCTGCCCATTTCCATTCCTACATCTACTAACACTGAAGCCCTGCTACATTTTATTTCTTATTTTCCTTGTAGAGGTTTAATTGATTCCTCTAACTCCAAGGATTCGCTCACTCCAGTCTGCTTGACAGCCCTGCCAGGTAGGACTTCCTTAAAACACCTTCCCACTTCACGTGGTTGTTTTTTAGGTGTAAATGTCAGAATTCTCTCCACACCCCATCCTAGACCTTTAATCCCTTACACTACCGCTCACTATGTTATTTTCCTATTACCACTGTAACAAATTCCATTAAGCTTAATAGCTTAAACCAGCACAGACTTATCAGCTTATGGCTGTGGATGTCAGAGATCCAACACAGTTCTCATTGGGATAAATTCAAGATACCAGCAGGGTTCCTTCCTTCTAGAGGGTCTAGAAGAGAATGTTTCCTTTTTTTTTTCCAGTTTACAGAGGTCACCCACCTTCCTTAGCTTGTGCCCCTCAACTTCCTCCATTTTCATGGTCAGCAGCCTTTCTGAACATTGCTCCATCGCTACACCTCCCTCTGATTTTAAACTCAGCTGGGAAATATCCTCCAATTTAAGGACCCCTGTGATTACATTCAGCCCACCTGGACAATCCAGACTACTCACCCTATTGTCTCATCTCAGGATCCCCTTGTCCCATCCCACTCAGGCAGTATGTATGTGGCTGTGACATTCACCTTGTGTAACATTTCCTCATGAGCAATTTATGGTTCAAGGCACTTATAAGTGACTTTTTGTTTTTCTTCCTTATCCTTTCTACATTCAGTTTGTCTGTTGAGATTATATGAATCCTTTTTATTTGTGCCCCTGCACTAATCTATAATAATGTATCATGGGTTTAAAGGCTAACTAATAGACAATTTAGGAGACAGAAATCCTCTAAGATTTTTAATCCTAAAATATCTGTCATCCCTTTTGCCATGTACAGTAACATGTCACAGGTGGCTACCCTGTGGCCGGGGAGGGACATGATTCTGCCATCACACTCCCCTCATTCTTACCAATGTGCTGATCAACTAACCAAGGATCTATGCTCTCCAACTCACTCACTTCCTCCTCCTTTGCATTGACTATCCTGTTCCCACCGCTTCCTTCATTCACCACATCAGGATTTCATGACCACATTCTCCCCTAAATGAAATGGGTATCTTGCATCTAATGCCTGACAGCTGTTCTTATTGTACATGCACACACTGACCTACACATAATCCCGTCCATCTCTTTATTTTCCTAGAATCTTCCAGAAGAATCAGTTCCATGATGATAATGATGATACTGACAATGATGACAGGGGCCTCTCAAGGATTCTGATAAAGAGGGAATCGATAAAGGGAGGGAATCATTGCAAAATTGCCCCAGAAACAGGCTTAAAGGTAAATAACTCTTATAGTTTTTAATGAAATTGACTAATATTTAACTATTTTTAAGACTTTATATCACTGAATTTAAAATTTTAACGGGAATTTTCATTCACCACTAACCAAGATTCAACTCTGGGACCAAAATCTAAGGATTTCTGTCTTCTAAAAAATTGTCCACTAGCCTTTTAAACACGTGATCCTTTTAAAAAGTTTAGTGCTGGGCTGAAAATAAGCAGGATTCATATAATCTCACGAGACACAGTGAATGTGGAAAGACTAAGAAATAAAAATAAAAAGCCATTCATAACGTCTTGAACTTTACGTTGCTCACAGGGGAAAATGTTTGCCAATGTGTGTGTCACATCAACATGACGACTGAGTGGGATGGGGAAGCTGATCTTCCTCATCAGTCATTTATGCTGATTTGTTAGATGCCAAAACAGTTTCCTCATTGAAATTGCTTCTAACAAGTATGGAAGAATTTAGGTTCTACCAAAAGCAGGCTGAACATTTTCCCCTGCTTTCAGGTCTCTGGACTGAATGTCCCCACAAGAAGGACATGATTATGTTTCATAGGGAAGTCTTCCTGAGAAGCAACAGGCTTTTCTAGGGCAGAACTGCAGGGCCCCCCATGGAGGGCTGGAGGAGGTCTAGAGGGGACACTGGAAAAATAGCAGGAGTGAATTCAGATACTGCTGCTCAGGTCGCCAAAGACAGCATTGCTATCTCTAAGGATATGACATTCTCCCAAATTTTCCATGAGTGAAGGAGCCTGTGAACACTAAGCAGGTTGTTAAGACACAGCAGCACATAATTTGCGTGACAACACAATTAGAGTATGATTTGATATTTGCAAAATAACTAGCCCATTGTTCTTTGAAACTGCAGCAGTAGCAATAGAAATAAAAAAGACTGAGCCGTCTTGGAGACAACAATCAATAAACAATTCTAAATCTGCAGAATTCCTTGACAATATTCAAGCAATGAGCTAGATGTGTGCTGCAGATACCTCTTACTGCAGGGCTCACTCCTGCAAAGCATAGAACTAGTTTCTCAGCACACAGAGGGAACCAAGTCAAGATTCCTAATCTTTTGAGATTTACTAAATGGCTGGAAAGATCAGACAAGTACATACAGGCAAATATGATTAAATGGAATCAAATAATATCAAATGTGATTTGAGCACAGACGAAAGAGAAATTCCTTTCACCTGGGATCTAGAGAGACTTCTTCAGAAAATGTGGCTCTGGAGACGGCCAAAGACATGGGTGGAATTTTGGCAGAACAGGATGTAAGGAATTTAAAAACTTATTCTATAATTCATATAAAAATTCAAAGGATCCCAAAAATCCAAAACAACTTTGAACAAGAAAAACAATGTTGGAAGACTTGCACTATCTGATTTTCAAACTTTTTTTTTATAAAGCTACAGTAATCAGAAATTAGGGTGTTGGTGTAAAACAGGAAAATAGAATAATGGAACACAATAGAATGTTCAGAACTAAACCAAGACTTATACAGACAATTGATTCTCAAAAAGGATGCTGTGGAGAAACGATCTTTTCAGCATGTAGTGCTGGAACAATTAGATAGTGATACGCAAAAAAAAAAAAATGAACTTTGATTCACACCTCACAAAATATACAAAATTTACCTCAAAATGGATCATAGATCTTAATAGGAAATCTAAAACTATAAAACAGCTAGGAGAACAAGCATAGGCTTAAGCTTTATGGCCTTGGGTTTGGCAAATTTTTCTTTGCTATGACACCAAAAGTATCATCTATTTTAAAAAGAAACTGATAGAGTGAACTTTATGAACATGAAGACTCTTCAATGCTCTTCTAAACACTGCTAAGCAAATGAAAAGACAAGCCATAGACAGAAGCTATTTGCAGATCATATATCTGATAATGGTCTCTCTTTGTATCTGATCCAGAATAAAGAGGTCTCAAAATTCAATAATAATTCAAACACCTGAATGAATGAGGCCAGAAAACACACTTCAGTAAAGATATCCAGATGGATAATAAGCATATGAAAAGATGCTGATTAAAGGTGTCATTAATGATTAGAGAAATACTTTTAAAAACCACAGTGAGATACTAGTTCACATACATACTAGAATGAATACAGTTAGAAAGACTGACCTTACAAGGTGCTGGCAAGGAAGTAGAGCAACCAGAACTGATACACACCACGAGGAATTTACAATAGTACAACCATTTTGGAAAAGTCTTTAACAGATTCTTTTAAAAAGGTAAACACCTATGTACCATATAATCCAGACATTCCTCATCTGGTGCTTTAGAAAGGAAAAGCATATGTCCATACAAAGACTTATAACCAAATATTCACTGCTATTTTATTTATAATAGCACAAGTTGTAAATAACCCATGCATCCATCAAGAAGTAAATGCAGAAAGAAATGATGGTCTATACAAACACTGCTCACAATAAACTCTTCAGTAAAAACTCAGCACTAAACAATACTCTACTATAAGACAAATAAGCTATTAATACAGCAACACAGATGATTCTCAAAATAATTACACTGAATGAAAGAAGTCAGACAACATAGAGTAGATACTGCATGAATCCATTCATATAAGGATCTTGAAAATGCAAACCAATATGTTGTGATAGAAAGCAGATCAATGGTTCCCAGGGGAAGAGACAGGGAGGGAGGGAGGGACAAAAAAAGTCAGGAGAGAAGCTTTGTGGGTGATGGGTATGTTCACTGTCTTGAGTGTGGTCATGGTTCCTTGGGGATATTCTTACGTCAAAACATATTAAGCTGTACACTTTAAACGTGTGAAAATTATTTTGCCAAGTATACCTCAAAGCTGTTTTAAGAAAAAAGGCACTTTAGTCCTGATCCACCTCAGCGCCTGATTGGAGTGACATGATCAGTCCCTCACACTGTCTGCCTAACGGGAAGGTAGAAAAGCTCTCACAGAAGATAACATGGATTTTTCATTTGCAATGTCTGCCATGTAATAAAGAATTTCTAGACATGCAACATGTCCAGACTATATGACAGATAACATGAGAATAAGGAGCATTAGACAAAGGATGCAAACCCCAGGTGATGTAGGCATCAGAGTTACCAATAAAGGCTATAAAATACTTTTAATATATTCAAGAAAATAAGGAAATGATGGGAGAATAGATAACAGGGTAGAGACTTTCACCAGAGAAATATACTGGAATGTATTTTTAGGAAAAATCAAACTGATACTCTAGAACTGAAGCTTTCAGCTCTGGAAACAGGTAAACAGAGCTAATTAGGATCCCTTTTAAGTAAAACTTTCAGTAATTCTGGGTAAAATATAACAACAAAGTAACACAGAGCTAACTATGGAAAGAGAAGTTCCCTGATGACAATACAAAGAGGACACTTAAAGCCCAGAGTGGTCATCTTGTGAGCTGATGCCACCGCACCCTGGAGGGAAGGGGTTTTCATCTGCACATAAATAAGGATACAATGTCCATGTAGGAAAAAGGGTCCATACCAGATGTAGAAGACTCTTCCTCTATATCTATATAGTCAGAGACAGAGATGTAAAGTGGCAGCAGAGGTCACAGTGACACAGGGCCCTGGGCCAAGGAGTGTGAGCACCTCTGCAAGCTGGGAAAGGTAGGATGATGAATCCCTCCCAAGAGCCTAGGTGTGGAACTTAGCCTTGGCCACTCCTTGGTTTTAGCCCACTGACATTGACTTTGCACTACTGCACCCTAGAACAGTGAGAAGATGAATGTGTATTGCTTTAAGCCACTGAGTCTGTGGTCCTTTGTTACAACAGCAATAGGAAAGGAACTCAGGAACCAATATGAACTTGAACCACAGGCTGCCTTCTGTGCTGGCAGGGAGTCCTTTGTCTCTGATCCTGGGGGAGTGTCCTGTCCTCTGGCAGCATCCACAAACTACCTCATGCTAACTTGGCAGTTTGCAGAGGGTTAAATCTTATCCCTGCACAGTTCTTGATATTTAGTTAATAAAAATGATGGTGTCATCATGGGTATTTTTCCATCTTTTAAATACCCTTCAGTCTTCTAATAAAGCTACTTCTAATTAAGAGACCGTGTAAATAGTTTTCAATCTTCATAATAAATAACTGTGGTTTTATCTGGTTACTTAAATTATGAATAATAATGTTCACATTTGTAAAAGTTATTAAAATCAACATTGTTTAATGAAAATATCATTTCTTTTCGCATGAACATGTATTAACTACAAGAAATGTTCCATGCTTTCTTCTACGATTTACTGTTAGAGCCTTAAAGAATAATATTTTCCTCAAAAGATATTACGGCAAAGGGATTTCTTTTGGTGGAACTGTTCCGGCATCAAATCTGGTGCATGTCTCAGGCCACTGGCAACATAGAGATGATAGAAATTAGGAGGCATTATAAACACAGAATCATTTTTAAAGGAATTAAAAAAACTGGATGTGTGTAAACAAAGAATCAGAGAATATTCTGGTGAAATAAATGTATTTTTCAGCTTAAGCAAGACATGGGGTGAATAAATCTGAAATGAAAAAACCACCCAGAGATTAGCAGCGAGTCATGCATGCAGTGTGAATGATCAAAACCAAGTTGTTTCCAAACCAGTGTGCAGGCTTGATGCCTTCATGAATCAAATCTGTGTGGCACCAGGCCACCTCGAATACATGTTGATGAGGTATTTATAAGCCCTTCACCATCCCAAATCAAAGCCCACGCACGAGCCACAAGACCATCACCTACACATTTGGAAAACACACAACATGGTGAATAGCACTTTTCTTGTTCAGTAGCCGGTGGCAGCGAACTGTCAGCAGACAGAGATACAGGGACACAGAGGCACCTCCCCTCACTCAGCTGATAAACTTCCGTGCATCCCTGGGGACAGGATTGTCATAAAATGCACCATGGATTGATCCTCCTCCTAGGAAAGGAACCGTAGTGCTGTCATTAGGTTTGAGCAGGGGTGGGTGGAGGATCTCAGAAGAGTTGTTTCAGCACACCAATAGAATTCTTGGCCACCGTGACCACGAAAGACAAGTCCCCTGCCATCCCGGTAGGCACTTGGGCTCCTGACAAAAGCTGGGCTCAGTAAAGGGTTGAGTAGAAGGCACAGACCTGAGGGATGCCCCAGCAATAGGCAGGAGGTAGGGCCTGGTTTATACTGCTCTGGGTGTATCCCAGACTCATCCGAATACGAAATCAGAAATTTGCAAAACAGCAGAGCTGGGGTGGATCATCTACTCCAGACTCCTCACCTTACAGTTAAAAGGGTGGCAACCCTGACAGGCAAAGCAACGTGCTAAAGGCAGAGCGTGGAAGTGGCAGTGCCAGATGAAACGCAGCGTGCAACCCCCGTTCAAGGCCGCTGACTCTGACGACGGGGCCAAGGTTTCCAATGAGGAGAATAAGACAGTGTAAATACTTTGTTCCCCCTAAAACCCCAAATGTTTTTTAAAGGCACAAAAACTCACCTTAACTAGATCTCTTCTGAGGGGGCTCTCTTCTGCTTCTTCGTCTTTCTGTCTCCATTTCCCTCTCTCAGACACAAACACATTCAGTTTTGTGAAAGGGGACTTCCTTCCATACAAAGACAGACTTCACATCTTCAGAAAGATACCTGAGAAAGCACGTTTCTCAATTCAAGTCTTTGTGTGAGTTCTGGGCAACTGGCTTATTTTCTAGAACAATCGGTAGTTACAAAATCAGGAAATCATCTTCCACAAAGGCAGAGTTCTGGTCCGTGTTGATAAAGTTGGGGATGTCACATTTCATGAGTCTGTTCGGCTCCTCCTCTGGCCACCTGCTGCATCTGATGGCTTCCTGGAGCCGAATAACACTGTAAAGGGCTATGGTAGGGATACCAGCTTTGGCCTTGTCCAAGTGGTCCACTTCATTGATGTAGCAGTGAAAGAGGGACCTAGATTCATCATTGCACTGCCAGAGAACACCTTGGGCAGCAGCGGTCTTCCAAAGTCTGACACAAAGCTGTTGAGTCTAAATCTCTTCTCGGGAGACTCTGCATTGCTACAAAGAAAACCAAAATAAAATATCGTTCACAGTGTAGCTCGGTGACCTGAAGAATCATAGTTTTTGCCATCTACTGAGAGTAAATCCCTGCACAGAGCATGCTGACATGCACTGGAATTGAAAGACATCACTTCTGAACACATAAAATTAAACTCAAGGCAAAAGTCTAAAGTGAGGGCCCATGGACCATCCTAAAAAGACATCGTTCCCTGAGAATCCTCAATATTGGTGCCTCGCACACCAGTGTTTCTCCGTGGGACACTCAGATCTCTTCATCAGGATTCGTTAAAGTGCTTCTTAAAATGCAGAATCCTGGGGTGCACACCCTCAGAGTCTCCAGAGGTAGCGACTGGTAGTCTGTATTTTCATAGCCACCAGGATAACTAAACATGCTCAGGTTTAGCACCGCAGTCTACATCGGGTCACCTGAGCATCGACAATTCTGTCTCACGGGATGGGGGGTGCCATGTGTGTCAGGGTGCTGTCCTACCCATGTGTCTCCCCTGATTCTCAGAACTGACAGTGCTGCCCCATTGGGCATGAAATACCACCGTTTCACAATGCATACGCAGGGCGCCCGACTGAAAAACAATCAGTGATAGGAGAGGGGACAAAACTCAGCTTCCTGTTACCTTGTTTCACTTACTGTGGGACGAGTGATCAATTCAAGGGTAATAAATCAGTGAATGAGTGAATAACATGACTCGCGTTAGTCCCACGAGTGCCTGGAAGAGCAAGCCTGGGCACATTGAGAACCATAACAGCCCATCTACTTAAATGTCATCCTCCACAGATCTATGTAAAGGTTACTTCCACCCAGGCAGTGACTCCAGAAGGGCAAGAATCATGTATGAACACACTCTCAAATCCAGAACAGAACCTGACAACAATTAGGCTCTGGAGTCTGTGTTTAGCGAGTGTGGAATCTCAGTGATTCCAGCTCTTACACCTTGCCTTCCCATCCCACCACACACGATATGGCCCTTATGTCCAGTTCTCCCGGGGCTGGGGCCACGGAACCCATTTATAGGACTGGAAGAATCTGATCATTTAAACCATCCCCCAGATTATCATCAAGAGTCACCTGCATTTCAGGGATCAGTAATCCCAGAAGCTTTGCAGTTCAGGCAGCTGAGGGATTTTTATATCAGCTCTGTCTTCTACTGTGACTGCCTGGGTGACATCAGACAAGGAATTCTGAAAAGCCTGAACTTTTCCTTTCAGGAATAATCTAATTAACAAATCTCGTTGACCACTCAACAAATGTGATGTGAAGATCAATGATTTTACACAGGAGTACAACATTCACTAGGTCGTGGATTTAGAATCAGAGGAAAATCATTTTAGAAAGATTGACAGAATGTAGCTTTAATGCGAATTTAAGTATTCTTACCTTTCAGTAAATCATCTTCCCCTACTTATCACTTCACCCAAGTTTAAAAGATGTCTGAGAACAGGGATGAGTGTGCCAGCAATCTGAGACCCAATAACCTAAAATGTCACCTAGGAAAAAGAGGGGAGTAACACATTTTTAAAAAGCATGGCGAGGATGGCGGGGCCATCCCCAACCCCAGACTAAGAAGCTCTGAGTAATAGCTTTCCTGCCTGCCTGGGGCATCAGCTGATGTGAAAATCCACCCAGAAACCTCACTGTCCAGCAGCTCTTCCATAACACAGGCTACACTTTCTCAGAATTAAGAATTGCGTCCAGTAACCACTTCGCTGAAGAATAAAGACAAAGGAGAACAAGAGAGTTCTGCCCCTCCCAAGGGAGAGCCCAGACCTCGGGCTGCATGCACTGCGCCCACCTCCCTGGAGAAGAATAAACTGGAGAAGGGCGTTCTGCGAAACTGGGGCAGCAAAGGTTGAGATGGGAACAAATTGACCAGCTGGCCAGGGACAGCCCCCTCCGTCGCTGCCTTGGCGGCTGCCTCAGCCCTCTCAGCCCATCCTGCCCACCTCTGGTGGCTAAGCTGTCAGGGAAATTGCTTTGCGATCTGGAGCAACAGAGGCTGCCCACAGGCCAATCTGCGGAAAAGATGGGCGCAAAACCCCCAGCTCCCGAGTGACAGGCTAAATACCCCCGCCAACACCCCGACGCCCCCGCACCCTACCGCAACCCCGGGGAAATATGACCCGAAGAAGTGTGACCTGGGAACGAGGGGCAGCAGAGGCCGCCCCCACGTCAGGCCTGCAGAGAGATTGGAGCTTATCCTCCAGCTCTCCAGGGGCAGCCCCTGTCCTCTCCACCTCCTGATCTCACCGCGCCTACCTTCCAGGAGCAATCAGACCAGGTGTGGGGTGTCAGGCGAATCTTGCGCCAGAGAGGACATCCCCAGGCCAGGTCAGGGGAGAGGAGAAGAAGTGGCCCCATTAGGCGGGGCAGCCGGCCGTCGCAACTGCCTATGCCCCTTGACCGCATCGGGCCCGTCTCCCAGGAGCAAGCTGACCTGGAGACGGGCATCCGGCTTCTTGGGCAGCAGAGGACGCCCCCAGGATTGTTCGCGGGGAAAAGGAGAGCAAATTGACAGGCTCCGCGCTGCAGGTCTTCTACCCCCGCCATCGCCACCCCCGCACCTTAAAGGCACCGCCCAGGGCGCCCCTCCCCCAGCAGGCTGAGTAGGACACGTGAGTCTGGTGACCTGGGGCAGGAGAGGCCACTCCCACACCAGGCCATCGGGGAGACGGGAGCCAATCCACCAGCTCCCCAAGGCAGCCCCTACCCCCGCAGCAGCCACCACTCTTGCCCATGACCTCACAGTGGCCTTCTCTAGGGAGCAGGCTGACCTGGAGATGGACGTCCGACGAACTTGGGACAACAGGGACCGCCCCCAGGGCAAACCATGGGGGGAAGTGGGAGCAAATGGACAAGTTCCATGGGAAAACCTGCCGCTGCTGCCACCACCCCCAAAGTACCAAGTCCAACTCCCGGGGTCAGGCCGACTAGGATACACGCGTCTCGTAACACAGGGCAACAGCGACCGCCCCCAGAACAAGACGCGGGGAAGATGGGAGCAAATGGTCCGCTCCCCCGCTGCAGGCCCCCGACCACCGCCACCCCTGCACCCTGACTACCCTGCCTCCCGCCCCCAGCAGGCAAAGTGGGACAGGGGTGTCCCGGGACCTGGAGCAGCAGAGGCCGCCTTCAGGCCACGCGGTGCAGACATGGAGCTAATCAACAATCTCCTCCGGGGCAGCCTCCCTATGCCTGCAGCCACCACCTTACCAGCCCCCTGACCGCACCGCACCCATCTCCCAGGAGCAAGCTCACCTGGAGTCGGACCTCAGGCAAATCTCCGGCGGCAGACGTCGCCCCCAAGCCAGGCCGTGGGGGAGAGAAGAAATGGAGCAACTCCCTGGAACACATCCCCTGCCCCTGCCGCCTCCGCCGCCGCCTCCCAGGAGCAAGCTCATCTGGAGACCCGCGTCCCACCTGTAGGGCAGCAGAAGCCGCCCCTGGCTCCGCCTCTGGGGAGAGCGGAGCGAATTGATCGGCTCCCCCGCGGCAGCCTCCCTCCCCCCGTGGGTCCCGCACCTTAACGTCCCCGCCCCCACTCCGCACTCAGCAAGCTGAGTGGGACAGGAGTGTCCGGCGACCTGGGGAAGAAGAGGCCGCTCCCAGGCCCAGCAGCCGGGACAAGGCAGCTATTCCACCCGTTCACCAGGGGTAGACCCGCTCCGCCCCTCTGCCGCTGCCACTGCCTTCTGACCTAACCGCCCCACCTACCAGGAGCAAGCTTACCTGGAGTGCAACATCTGGCGAATCTCCGGCGGCTAAGCCCCACCCCAGGCCAGGCTGCAGGGAAGAGAAGAAATCGATCGGCTTGCCCGGGCAGCCTCCCAACCGCCACCGCCGCCGCCGCAGCCCAAAAGCATTGCAATAGCCTACCGGGGTCAGGCTGACTGCAAGGATGTGCACTTGCCTTCTTATCCTGGCCAGGTCCCTGAGCACCTCCCTGCATCCCTACACTCCCTGCACCTCTGCACCCCTGCTACTCTCTGCAATTCTGCATCCCTCCACCCCCACATCCCCTGAAATGCCTGCGCCCTCCACAGCCCCTGCACCCCTGTCACCAGTTACACTTTTGCACTGCTTACACTCCTGCACCCCTGCATGTCCCACACACCACCTCTTGGGCCTTTGGCAGAGTCTCTGCTGTTAGACCAATGCACAGTGACTCACTCTTTGCCAGTATATGATGCATCAGTGGACGTCAGGGTTTGCCTGCAGGAAGGTACATGTTCCCGGTCACTAGCCTGGGCCACTAGGGTGATCTCTGTGAGGTCACCCAGGACGGGTTCAGAGATGCTGTTCTCTGGGAAGAGAGGAGTTGAAACCGGTCTTGAGGGCAGAGCTGTGCTCACCAGGCCGTCCACGCTTCATGTTTTACACAGGGCTTCGGAGAAGTGAAATGGATCCGGCCAAGTAATACCGGCCTGCTGTGAGCCCACCTCAGTCCTGGGCTCTGAGTCAGACCGACTGGCTCCCTCAATCAGGGCCCAGTTTGGGCACCTGAATGGTCCCTTTGAGGCATCCCAACAGTTCTCAGGATGAAGTCTGGCTGCTTCCACCCCATGGCCCTCCCTCCTACTGTGCTGGCCTCAGGAAGGTTCCTTATATGGGGAAGAAGGCAGCCCACACCCTACCCCACCCCTCACCTTTCTCTAACCCAGGCTGGTGCTCTCTCTGCCCCTCAGAGTCTGGGAAGCCATCCCTCTTCAGTTATGTCCCTTCTGAGATGGACTTGCTTCCACTCAATTCTAGGCGAGGATGCACCATGGAATGCACTGGGTAAGAGAACCAAAATAAATAATTTCTTCTGTGAGGTTGTCTGTTTATCTACTGGGGCTGGGCTGTGTGTAGTTTGCTACAGCTATTGGTGTGAGAGGCTAAAACAGCCTGTGTGTCCTTGTTTTCATCTCCCCGCTGTCTTTGGGTTTTCCCTAGACACTCCTGAGACATTTACTTCTGTTAGTATTATTCCTGTTATTACACACGGGCCCTACTGACATGGAGGTAAGGTGTTGGGGGAGCGGGACAGAGCAGGGCATCTGCAGTCCTGTGATTAGTTCTCATTGAGCCTGTGCCCTGAGCTGTGACCTCCACAAGTGTGTCTCTTTCCCCCCACCCCAATTTGGGTGACACAGAAGGGATTTCCCTTCTCCCAGGTTGGTTAGGCTCTGGTAAAATAATTTCTCATTAAAAAAACAAACAAAAAACAACTTCCCCCAATGAAACAGAATGTTCTGGGTGTATTTCAATACAGTTATTTTCTCCTCTCCAGGCAGGAAGCATGAGGAGTTATCCTCTGACCTTCATTCTGAGAACAGGACATGGTCCTGGATGTAAAATACATGAAAAAGAGCATGGGGCCCCTCTGACTGGCCCCCTGGACTTGTCACACTCTGATTTCCCCACACTGAGCCTCCTGCTGGCCTCAGGGACCTGTTAAATCTGCCTGCCCCCAGGGTTCTTACAAAAGCAGGTTCTGCCTTGGGAGCTGTGACTCTCCAAGCCTGCCCGCTGTTCCCTTTGCAACCTCTCTGAGTTGGGAGCAGCTTTCCCTCTCAGTCTTCTGGGATCTAAGAAGAGCAGTGGGTTTGCAGCTCCCTCAGATCTGGTGTTATTTTCAGGACAGGAGGAAGAACTTCTGAGCTCCACACGAGCTGGACCAGAGGCTGGAATCCTCCCTTCCTCTGCCACCGTGCAATCAGTGGCTGTGGTTCTAGCCGAGTTTCTGAAGATGTGGACTTAAACACACATATCCCAGCCCCCACAGGAGCACACAGTCCCATAAATCCCCCTAGTTTCCACTGGTAACTATGGAGCGGATGGGGACACGGGTTTCGGGACCACAGAGGCCTGACTGCACGACTTGCTCCATGGCCTATTTACGTGGTTGCTCTGGGCCTTGTCTGAAGTGGCTTGCTTACCACACCTGGTACGTGGGAAACACAAAATAAGTACTAGAACCTTCACTTTTTCTCCCTCCAGGGCCTTCAAACGTAGAAAGTAATAAGTGAACTCAGACAGCCTAGTCACCACAATGAGGTCCTTCCAGCCTGGCTCTCCTGAGTGATGGGCACTGACTTGCACCTTAACTCGGAACAGTAGGGGAACTGCCTTCCTCTAACTGGGCCTCTCCCCACACCAGGCACGCCCGCAGCTCAGACGGGGCCAGCTCCCCAACTGAGGTGTGTGCTGGTGGCTTCAGTGTGACCTGGCCCTGCCGGGACATGAACCTGCAGTGAGTGAGGTGGAGGGTCGGGTGGAGGGGGGTCCCTTCTGGGGTGGCAGGGGGCCCGGTAGCACCCCTCCCAGCCTGGTGCCTGGGGCTCCCTAACACCTCCTACAGCTCCTGGGTTGGCTCCGGTCCTGGCCACTCCACACACCCTCCCAGGATCTTTTCATTATGTCCCTTTTCTGCTTTTATCAGCGAGAAGTGGCTTCTGTTGCTTGTTCAGTGAAACAGTACATCGGGAAACCAGACTACTTCTAACATCAGTAAAATACCAACCTCGGTCAGCTCGCCGGGCAGACCGTGCAGCACAAAGGCCTGAACAGGGCTGTGCGAACGGCTTACGTGAAGGGTCCTCAGCATCTGTCTTCAGAGATACAGAAGCTGATGGTTCAGGTAAAACCTCAGGGTGGGATTGAGGAATCCAAAGCTGGTTGGTTTCAAAGGCTAACTGGTCAGACCAGACCCCTGAGCTGTGGTCAGAAGCCTGGCTCAACGTCACGCAGACTCAGCGCCCTAAGTGCCGGGTGGGGCTGGTGCTGTTCCCTTTGCAGGCTCTCGTTGGGGATTCACTGTAGCCCCTTAAATACAGCAGAAATTCCAGCCCCATTAGCCCCCACCCTGAGTGTTCCATGACACAAATCCCGGGAGTGTTTAATTTTCATCTTTGTTTAGGAGGATGAAGGTGGTTCAAGAGAAGACATAAATTCACACTTAGTGACACAAGGTCACAGCCAGTACTTCCTCCACGGAGAGCTATGTGCTCCCACAGTGGTGGCTGGGGGCTGGGCAGAGACCCTCTGCTGGTCCCAGAGGGACTCGCTCATCTGGCCACAACTCATGGGTTGGACAGAAGATCCAGAGGGTGACAGAGCATCTTTCCTGGGAATTTGGAACTGACACATAGAAATCAAGTTCACTCATCTGGAGTTTGGCGGAGGGGAGGGGCAGTGGTTGGAAATCAAATGAAACCAGAGCATGAGAGAAACTTAGAAGTGAAAGAGCGAGAGACAGAGAGACTGAGCTTGTGAGAGCAAATAGTCAGAAAGAAGGCAAACAATCAGGGGACAGAAGAATTCCAGCTCCTGACTGTGTAGTCTGTCCCAGCCCATCAATGACCCCGCGAGATGTTTAATAACATTCCAGTTTTGCAGATTAGGAAACAGGCTGAAAGAGGTGGGGGCTGGGTTTGGGTGCACAGTTAATTCAATTGCCACTGGACCCCACACTTCCCATTGCCTGAAGGCACCCTAATCCTCACTGGGACCCCTGTGGTCCCCTGACAGCCCAGCACCCTGATCAAAGGGACCCTGCGGGAGTGGGAACCCCTCTTGAGTGTGGAGAGTTCCCTGCCCCGAGATGCCATGCATCAGCAAGCTCCCGCTCACCCCAGGTTAACATCAGCCCAGCTGTACAGTCTCCCAACCCGCTTCCCTCCCTGCCAGGCACCCCCATCCTTACCACCGAGTGTACTGCAGGAATTCAGGCACAGGGATGCCCAAATCAACACGAGCCCATCGGCTATAGAAAAAGCAGACTCCCAGGCCCACCTGGGTTGCGAGGGGACAGAAGGTGTCCTCAACTTTCATGTGTCTAAGACAATCTTCTTCAGCTGGAGGTTCTAGAGAAAAATAAAAGGTCCAAAACATAGTTCGGTGAGGAATTCCTCCAAGGACCTGACTCCAGTGTCTACAACCATGTGTACCTACCCCCGGAATTGGGGTGAAGGTGGATTATTGATCAGCACAACCCCTGGTGGCCCAGCTCCTTGGCTTGGCTGCCCAGAGGGGGCTGGGGGAATGGGTAAGGCCAGGGCACTCAGGAAAAGCACAGAGGACCTGAGCTCTCCCTTCTGCACTCGTAAACCCTTCCCCAAATCTCAAGGCATTGGACAGAGATCCGCCACAATAATGAGATGCTCCCATCTCTTCACTCACTCCTGTCGGTTCACTTACATGCTGAGCATCCACTGGGTCCCAGGACAAGACACATAGGATGGCTGATGGGACAGGCTTGGTCCTTCCCCCTGGAACCTGTTCAATCTGATCAAAGAATGATCACTTATAAAGAGTTTCTCAAAATTATACAGAGACCAAAGACCAACTGCAGAGTGAACCAAATTTAAAAATATATATGAAGATCCCCCAGTCTCCCCGCCTAAGGTTAACAGCATAAAGCAAAAAGTTCTTGCCTTTAATCAGCAGGGAAGTTGTCACCCCCTCTCAGGTGGAAAGGAGAGTTATTCTTTGAGCACGTCACAGAAGTGCTCCATTGGATTGGACAAGGGCATCTACATTCATTCAGCAAATGTGTATAAGCTCCTACTACATACGGGAATCTCCTAACTAGACCGTTCCCAAGGCTCTCGGGCTTTATCAGTCAACAAAATAGACATGACTCCCCATCACTGGGGGCTCAGAATTTTAGCAGAGGAAACAGGCAGCATGTTGGGGTAGCAAGAGTTTGGATAAATTTTTAAAAAAGAGTGATATGAGCAAACTCGGGTGATGGCGGTGGGGTGGGAGGCAGGCAGGAGAGAATAAGGCAATCCTGGCAGATCTCACGGAGTAATGAACTTGAAGCAGAATAGATCCGGAGGAAGAAGGAAGAGCCGGAGCCAGAGGCCCCCAGAGTGAGGGGGAGAGTGTGGGCAGAGAGGCAGAGCACGCCGGGTCCTGAGGCCTTTGTGACGACTTTGGCTCCTAATGACATGGTGACCCGTTTAGTGAGTTTTGAGGGGAGGGGTGATGTAGTCCAACTTATGCTTTTGTGTTTGTGTTTCTTGGGGGGAAGTAATTTATTTATTTTAATGAATGTGCTGGTGATTGAACCCAGGATCTCAAGCATGCTAAGCATGCGCCCTACCACTGAGCAACACCCACCACCCCCAATGTATGTTTTTACAGGCTCCCTCTGACTCTGTGTGGATGAGAGATTGTAGGAAAGCAAAGATGGAAACAGAAGGCTATTGGTATCCAGGAAAGGCTGAAGGTGGCTCTTAGGAGGGCGGGGATCAGAGAGCAGGTATTTAATTAAGACAGAATATCCAGAATTTTCTAACAAGCTGGATTTGCTGTCTGTGAGTGTAAAAGAAAGAGAGAGAAAGGACATGGTTCCAACATCTGGGCCTGGACAATGGGAGGGATGTCCTCTCCGGATGGGAAAGGGGATGGGAAAAGGTGGGGCTGAGCAGGTGGAAAGGGGCTGGTATCAGCTCAGTTCTTCAATGTCATGGTTAAGGGGTGTGTTACATATTGCCACAGAAGTGCCTAATAGGTAGAGGAATCTGTTTTCTTTTTCTTTTTAACATTTAAAAAATATAATTAAACATATTAATTGTATTATGTGAATGATTTGGGAATTTTGTTTCATGCCAAGTTATATGTTATATATAGCCAAATGGAGCATATATCAAAAAGGGGAGAAATGAGGGCTTTCACATAAACTGACTGTCCGTAACGTAGGTAAAATTTCAATAAAACCAGTCTTCAGGGCAAAAACCTCATCTCGGTGTTACATAAAAATAAATGAAAAACGACTATGTTGATGTACCATTATTTCATGTTACATAATAGCCCCAAACTAACAGTGTTTAACTATGAGGCTTGTAGAAATACTATTCGCTTTATTCACATAAATACAGAAGTGCAGAAATGTTCTAAGGTAGAATTAGCATCTTAGTGGAAATAATACATATTTGAGCATTTTACATGATATATATGTACTGATTCAAAATTTGGAAAAGTAATTTCATAGTAGAACATATGTATGAATGTGAAAGCAAGATGAATGAAAGGAAAAGAATGTGATGTGAGTCTCAGGGATAAAGGCTCAGATGGAAAGGGGAAATCAGGGAATTTTGGAGAAATCGAGAAATTGATGGCATGCCAATTTCCAAGGCTGGGTTGCTTCCACCAAAGGAATAGCAGAGAGAGAGAGGAGAGGCCCAGGAACCCACCCTGGGGAACACCCACAGTATATGTTTGGAAAAAACAGGAGACATTGGCAAAGGACCAGCCAGCAGGCCAAAAGCAGAAACAGACAGAGAGATGGGCTGGGGGTTGAGTGAAGCAGGAACACGGGGTAGGAGGGATGGAAGAGCTGGGTCAAATGCTGCCGAGGGGCCAAGCATGATGAGGAGTCAAAATTGACCACTATATTTAGCAACATGGGGTCACTGATGGCCTTGACAGGGCAGTTTCCATAGAGCGAGGGATCAGGCGAAAAGCCAGAATGGGTGTAAAAGGGGATGGCTCAAGAGAAGATGCAGACAGTGAGTTTAAACAACTCCTTAAAGATTTGCTGCAAAGACACAGGGTGGCAATTGGTGGGGGTGAATTAGGGTCAAGGAGTGCTGTTGGTTTAAGAGGATGGACGTTTATATACTGATGGTGCCAACTAGCAGGAGAACAAAATAGATGAGGCAGTGAAAGAGAGGATGGTTTTGGGAGTGACAACCCAGAGAAGATGGGAGGGATGGGGCCTCGGGGACTTCTGGAGGAACTGGCTTTCGATGCCACTTTTAATAAGCGGTGGGGCACCGAGAGTGAGGTCACAGACATCAGAAGGCGAGCGGATGTGCTGGGAGTTGCTTGTGAAATTTCTCTTCTGTTGGCTTGTTTGCTTGTTCAAAGTAGAAAACTAACCTTACCAGCTGAGGAACAAGGAGGAAGAAAGAGTTACTGGAGCCATGAGCAGAAGATAAGAAAGAGCCTTCCAGGGAGAATGGGACAGTAAAAAGGGCAGGGGGAGGCGGGGGAGTGCGCTCCCAGAAAGTTACATTTTCTCTTTGACGTCCCCAAATGTGTGACGTGTTATTACCCTTCCTGCTGTCTACAAAATAAAAATTAATTATGGTTCAGAGGAAATGCTATTTCATTCTAAGAGGCTGCCTGTTTCTCAGGAATGGTCATCTTAAACTGCAAATATTACAAACAATGTTGAAAAGATGAACCTGTGTACCTAAAATCCCCTATTTTCTATTAATCTGTTTACTACTTAGTTCCCCTATCAATAACACATAACAAATACTGCCATGATGGAGGTACACCGATGCTTAAAAGGAAATGAGATCTGTATCCTTTTGCTAAATTCCATGGCTTCCTTAATATGCAGTTCCACTTGGAATTTAGGAATGTCTGGTATAAGAAGTGAGAAACAGTTTGAGAAAATCCCGGCTCAGAATTATACATCACAACCACATCTCACAAGTATATACAGCCGTAAAAAAGTTTAAAAGCAAAACTCCGTAACTACTCTTAAAGACCTTTGCAAACCTGGGCCTGCCAAGATGTTTCCAAACTGGAAAGGAACTCCAATCTCTTGCCTGGTACCGGACCAGAGGCTGGCCAGCCTTTTCTGTAAAAGCAAGAGAGTAAATATTTTCAGTTTTGCAGATCATTTTGTTGTAACCATGCAGGTAGGCAATAAGAAAGCTAAGAGCACTGGGAGATAGGAAACAAACGGGCATGCCCACACTCTCCCTTCCACTCAGGGCAGCTTCTCTGTGGTGGGGAGCTTTGCCACAATCACTTGCTTCTTTTTTCCATTGGTTTCTTTGTTTCCACCTTACTGCTCGAGCTCAGAACTTCAGGTGGGCCTGGTCCTTCAGCATCCATGCAGAGAAGGCTGAGCGGGGTTGGGAACCCCACCTGATGGAGAAGAGAGATTACTGGGAGGGACATTGTGGAGGCCACCATGACACGAGACAATCACACCTTCCGGGGTGAAAGGGAACGAAGACAAGGGAAGGACACAGTAGTGGGACCCCTAGGTCGCCTGCCAGGCTTGTTCTCCCTCCACGGCAACCATGGGGGCCTGGGGGGTGTTGGGCTTCAGCTACGGTGATTAGGATGAAGGGACTCAATATAAAGGACCCTCCAACTCCTCACTAGGTTCCAAACGCAGCCCCTCTAAGTCCACCCTCTGAGTTTCTGGAACTCTGCTGGAAGAATACATGAGCAGGCCAGAACCAGAGCCCAAGCCAAACATGACAGGGGTCTCGTGGGGCTGTAACCCCATGCTCAGTGGTCGGGGACTCCTTGCAAATCTGCAGAAATCCCTGTTCCACCTCATTCCTGGGAGAAACCCCAGATCTCCTCCTGCTCTGTCTGTTCTTCTCTTGAGGCTATTGTCCTGGAGGGATGCTGAGTCATTGAACCTGGTCCTCCAAACGTACATAAGCAGCCTGTTCAATAAAACAAATTATGCACTTTTTCACATTTGCCAGTTTTTTGATTCCAGAAAGGCTGTGGGACTCATTCTCACAGTCTCCTGTGCCCCCACCACATGGTGGCCCTCTGCTCATGTAAACACGATTTCCCACAACTGCACCCTGCCTCCCAGCTTGTCAGAGGGGAGTGTCCCACAAAGACACAGGTGTTTGTGAGGATCCTGTCCCCCAGCAGAAAACCTGCTCCTGGAGCCACGGTCAGGGATCTGGCCTCCTAAGCCGCTCAGCTCTAATTCAAAGCCTAAAGTGGGGGCCCCGAACATTGCTGAATGACTTTCTGAATCACCTGGACTGGAGGGGACTGATTTTCTTTCCAGGAATGGAGGTAGCGCAGCCTCCATTTTCAGGGCTGACCTTGACGATGGATCTAGTTCCCCCGACTGCAACACAGGAAGGAGTGGCCCTTCCATCCCACAGGTTGGAGACCCAACCCAAGGGAGTACTGAAGCAGTGCATTGCTGCCAGGTCCAGCATCCCTGCAGAGTGGCCTCTGCCCTTGAATGACCCCCTTCCCAGGGCCTTTCTTGCCCGGACACCACCACACCCCAGGCTGTGCCAGAGCTCTGGGGCTCTGCGTGTCCAGGGCACACAGGTGGCACCTGAGCCAGGTGTCCCCTGGGCCTCAAGGGAGAGAGGTCTGCTTCTGCATCAGGGGAAGGTGACCCCACAAGGCTGGCAGGACACTCTCAATATGGACCTCCAGGAGCCCTGGGAGCAGTTTCCCTGCAGGTGTTAAGAGCCATCATCAGGAGGGCAGGCCCCTCTTTGTGCAGACCATCCAGCAGTGCTGGGCCCACGTGCTGACCTCAGAAATCTACATGCCCCCACGATTCCCCAGGCAACCTCACAACTTCGTCACTTGGTGACCTGGGTACCACGAGCTCCTTGGCCATCCCATGAGGGTGGTCCTTGCAGGCATGGTCTCCAGGTTCTCCTGTTGAGAAGTCCCCCTGGGTTTCTGTGGTCACAGAGCAGACACCAGAAGATTCTAGTCCTGCAGTGACCCCCACAGCAGTCAGCTCCCCTGTGCATGTCCAGGGACAAATGACAGCAATTTATTGCCAGGTACCGTGATGAACAAGGGGGTGGGATTCCATACTAATTTCAGGATCCTGGTAACTCACTCTGCACCCCAAAAAGCTTCCATGAGAAATGTGTGTATTGGGATGTCTGTGCCCCTAGAAGAGCTGTTCCTGAGGGTTCCTGGGACCCTCCAGCCCCTCTCAAGGTTCTCAGATCCTGGGTCTAAATTTCTATCTGCCTCTTTTGGTGTACGGCCACCTGTGTCTCGTGGTCACGGGTCACTTTATTGCATGACTTGGCATGTTCTTAGTGCTCGTCCTCCACCCCTGCACTAGACTCCCAAGATGTTCCCACTGACCCTTGGCTCCCTGGGTGGCTCAGGGGGCCCTAAGTCTGCACCCTTCACTCTCCTCCTCTACCCCCACCTCTGGGGCCACCCCTAGGTGGACTTGGAGGTGTTTGTAAATGAGTCTTACACAAGGACATATCTGGACAAAGCAGGACCCCACCCCCGGAAAACTCACCTGCTCCCTTCTCAGAAGAGGACCCCACAGCCCCACATTGCCTCCCAGGGGTCTGCTCAGGACACAGTCCCCCAGTTCTGGGCAAGGTGTCTCCCTGGAATCCTTGCTTCCAGGAAGAGTCTCTCTGTCCTTCTTCAGAGTTTAGAGGTGTTCCCATGTCCCTGACCACCAAGATGCCCAGCACAGTCCCTTCAGTGACCTGGAGAGACAAGGAACTTATGTGGCCACAGGTCTCACAGGACACACCTGCTGGGACCCCAGGCTAAAGGGCTGTCCTTCTGCCTTCTCAGGTGTGGCTCCCGTGGTATCTTTTTGCAGGGGGCCCAAACGGGGAGTGTGGCCCAAAGCAGTTCATGGGGCTCTCTGGGCAGGGAAGACTTGGGCCAGGTGGCCTTGCCTGGTTTCCCTGCTGGGCCACTCTGAAAACCCCCGCTCCTCTGGCTGTGGCTGGAGGCCCCTCAAACCTCAGGGCGGGGCTCTTTCTCTCAGCCTCCACTGACTCCAAAGCCACGCTGGTGCTGGCGAGGGGAAAGAGCTTTCTTGCCTTCTTTTGGCCAAGTTGCCACAGGTGGATGCTGCGGGGAGCTGGAGAGAGAGGTAGCACTTGCTCAGATGTGAGTGGTTAAGCAATTTGACACCCTGTCAACTAGCCTTAAACATTGGAATGAGGTCTTTCCCGGTAAAGCTGGAAGTTACTTTCAGTAACTTGTCTAAAGATTTCTTTTTTTTTTCCACTTAAAGACTCATAAAACCTCTCCCAGGTCATTCCTGGTATGGACCATTATCCAGGGATCAATCAGGAAATGCAGGAGGAGAGGGGTGGGGGTGGGGGAGAGGGGAGGTTAGATCAGAGCCCACGGAGAGGAGATGCCCCTCCCAGGAGCCTCACACTGGGCAGTGGCTTCTGGCATCCAGCTCTCCTGTTCTCAGGCCCATTCCATCTGCGGGGTTTTCCAAAAACATAATGGTGGAAGGGCCATGGAGGACACCTAGAACTTCCAGAATAGACAGGGGGAGCAGAGTTACCATGCTGGCCCTGGGTTTGGAGACAGACCTGCAGTGGAGACCACAGGCTTCTGAGAAGCCAGTTTCGAAATAAAGGCAGTATGCACTGGAATACCCGGCTCGAGAGAGTGCTTCATCATAGACATGTAATTTACATAGTTCTCACCACTAAATTCTGTGTTCCCAACACGCTACATGAATGACGGCTTCAACACACATTCATTTCTGAGATGTGAAAAAGTGTAGAGCCGCTCTTTCATCCTGCATAATGGGCATGGCTACACTTAAGAACACTTACCAAGATTTCTCAGCAAGAGCCAATTTCGAAATAAAGGCAGTTTGTGCAGGAAAACCCTGTTGGAGTGAGGGCTTCCCCATACACATGTAAGTTATAGAGTTCCCCTCACCATGAAACGCTGTTCCCAACATGCTACATGCATGAAGGCTTCGACACACATTCAGTTCTAAGCTGCTAGCATGTGGAGAGCCGCTCTTTCATTCAGCACAAAAGGCATGGTTACACCCAGGAAGATTTACCCAGATTTCTCAGCTGCTTCCTTCAGCCAGATTCAAAATAAAGGCAGTTTGTGCTGGGAAAGCCTGTTGGAGCGTGTTCAGAGCTGTTTCGGGCTCTGTCCCAGCTGGAGGGTGCAAAGCCCAACCTCCAGAAAGAGGGACCAGGACCCCACCCGCCAGGTGGTGTTGCCTTTGTAGGGGAACAGTGATCTTTGGGTAAGATATATTGCGGCTCTCTCTAAAAACTGCTTTGACTTAAGTTTGCATCCTAGTCACCAGTTCCAGGACAACAGAAAAGGCATACCCTACATCCCTTTGCACTCAACTCTTCCCAAAAGAGCAAATATTTGTCCATGAAAATACCAGCTGCTCTTCTAAGGCCCACTAAATACCCAGCAGTGTGGGCGGTGCACTCTTGATCAGGGACAGGAGGAGAGGGAACAGCGGTCCTCCTGCAGGCTTGGCCTGGTGTGGCAGCTGCGCTGTGGGTGCGTGGTGGGGAGGGAATGCAGGGAATCCTGTTTGAGGGACCTCTGTGCACGCCTGCATTATAGTCTGAGGCTTCATACAAAGGCTCCAGGCATCCTAACTGGTTAGATACAGCCCCCACCCTTGGGCTGGAACCACCAGGATATAAGTACCTGTAACAGGGACGGTGCCTGGTGTGGGGAGAGGTCATGGGACACTCCGGGGGCAGGGGCGGTGGTGCTGGGGAAGGCAGGGGATGCAGTGAAGGGTGGAGGGAGCAGGGTCCTTTGCTTGGGGGTGCGAGTTCTTTGGGAGACCACAGGGAATGGCACACATCATCCCCACCCTATACCCCAAATTCCTAGCCCCGCCAACACAGGGGCTGCTCTGCACCCTCTCAACGTGGCTCTCCTGTAAGACCGCACCCAACCAGGCATCTGGCACCCTGCCCTACCTCCCCTCTTGGGACAGATCCCGTCTTCTTGGAAACTGCCTAGCAGCGCGTATTCAAGGCCGGCAGCCGGCCTGGCGGATCTGCACTTCAGGTGCCCTACCTGGCCAGACGTGCCTGCCTGGGCTCAGTCCTCTATCTTGCCCACAGGTAGCCTGGGTCCACTTCCGGTGCAAGCGGAGGCCGCGGAGCCCAGGCTGAGCCCCGCACACAGACAGGTGAGGGTGCCCCCGCCCCGCTGCCCCGCCGCCGCGCCCACTGTTGGCAGCATTGCCCCAGCCTCCGGCCGGTGCCACCTGCAGCTGAGGACCTCCGCGCAGCCCCGCCCGCCCCGGCCCCGCCCAGCTGCCCCATAAGCCTCCCCCCACCCCCGTCCTGGCCGCGCCCTTGCTCCCATTGGCTCCGAAAGTTCTGCCCTTGCACGTCTAGCCTCGGGAGGACGCAGACGCAAGCGCTAGGGGAGGGCCCCGCGGCGTTGCCATGGATACAGACGCCGCGCTCCTCGCGGGCTGGCGTGCGCTTCTGGGGCAGGCAGCGGGCTCCGGAAGTGTGCAGCTGCCCGGGGCCATGGCGGTGTTTGCTGCTGGGGATGGCGGCTTGCTTGGCCGGGCCACTAGTTCTGGCCGCGTCAGTCGGCGGCCGACATCCTTTCTGGGGCGGCGTCTCACAGACGGTAAACGTACGGCAGCGCCGTTGGCGGGGCCAGTGGACATGGACCGGGGTGGGATCCGGGTTGGTGTGGCGGCCGGGGAGGGCTGAGGTCATGATGGCAGCCCTTCTTAGTGAAACAATAAAATGAATAGCCATTTTCACAAGACCTCTGAGTAAATCTACTAGGGAACTTCATCCTGGACTGAGGAAGAGGACTGGGGAGGAGGGGGCATTCAGGGGCACAGAGAACCATGGGCCACCTGTCCCACGATGGACTTTAGACTCACCCTCACCCTTCAGGAACTACTAAATACACACAGACAGAGTGCTATGGACAAGATTTTTTTTTTTAAACAAATCCCTGAATCCCTAGCAGGTCTTGTTTCTACCCATACACAAATGGCTTATTTGCATAATGTTTCACAAAAGCCTTAAAATATTATCACCCCAACTTGACACATCAAGAAACTGAGGTAGAGAAGTTTATCACATTCTACAAGATTAGAGAGAGGCCACGTCAGACACCGTATTTAAATCCAAGCCCCTGCTCCAGTGCTCACACTAGAAAGTGTGACATACTGCCCCTTTCCTGCCCTCTCCCTGCAATCAATCTCTGAAGAGTCTTTTCTGTGTCACCTGGAATCACAATCACATTCATTTCCCACAAAGAGCTATGTCACTCCTTGGAGGACTTTTCAAAATCTAAAGGGTTGGTTTGAGAGGAGAGATTTGCATTTTCTGTTTCTCAAAGGAAACATGGCTTTAAAAGAAACTGAAAAGTAGTTATCTAGTCTAAGCCCTCATTGTGCAGAGAAAAAACCGGAGGCTCAGAAGAGATGAGGAAAGGGCCTTATTAACAAATATTGCCTCAGTGCAGCACCAAGCCAGACCTGGCACTTCTAGGGGAGGATCTGGAAGGCCCAGGAGAATGAGTGTTAGAAAACAGAAAGAGAAGAAGCATACAAGGCCCCGTCTCTTCACCACCATAACATGAATTTCCACCAAATTACCCAGAATGGGTGCAGCCAATATTAAGTTTGTCAAAAGAGGTTATAGAATTCTCAACCATAGTGGAAATTCCAACATTTACTGTGCTTTTTTCCCAGTTCAAGCATCAATTCAGTGGGCACTCTGTACCAGGGACTACACGAGGCCTGGGGTTCTCCCAAATACAGATCTCTATTACCACGTGTGCAAACCACATTAAGGCAACCAGAAGAAAAGCGCCCACAGATAAGATGGAATTACTGAAACTGAAAGCAGCAAAAGAGCATATATTACTAGGAAAAACGGTGCTCCTAGTAATGGACACATGGACATAGAATGCAAACTGTGTTTAGCAGGCAGGAAAGGGGGGATTAACAGATACAAATTAGTAAATATAAAATAAATGACAAGGACCTGCTATATAACACAGGGAACTATATTCAATTTCTTGTAGTGATTTATACTAAAAACAATCTAAAACATATATATATACATATGCATATGTTTATAACTGAATCTCTGCTGCACACTTGAAAATAACATTGTAAATTGACTACACTTAAATAAAAAATAATTTTAAAAAATAAGTAAAAATAAATGCAATGCCATTAAGAAAAAATAAAAGAACTCTCTAATCCCCTTAACTGTAGGTGGTCGAGAAATCTAGCTGCAAACACCAAGTCCACTGGATCACTCCAGCACTGGCTGTCATTCTTTCTGACCATCAGAGAGTCACTTGCTTCACTGAGGTTACTTTTCTCTTCTGTGAAAGGCTACAGTTGCAACTAACGATGTATAGAATCTCATCATTCACAAGCCCAAAAAGTAGTGAGAACTTCACATGGGCCAGGCTCTGGTCAGATGAAAAGATAGGGTCCCAGATATATTCATGGGTAGAAGAAGTTTATGCCATAAAGTTATAAATTCTTCCTGTTTTGATAGACAGATTCATTTCAATTCTGGTTAGAATTCCTACCAGATTTTTCTTGGAATATAACAAGTTAATTTATGGTCAGGAATAGCCAAGAAATTTCTTTAGAACCACCACTTGGGAGGGGTGGATAGGTCATTCATTTCCACTGCTCTTTCTGAAGTGATGAAAACGTTCTGGAATAATAATGGATGCACCACTGTGAATATGCAAAAAGCTGCTGAATTGTACCATTTAAATGGATGGAATTCATGGTTTGTGAACTATATCACAATAAAACTGTCCTATGAAAATTATTTCTTGACAATTATTTTTCAGTTTATACACTAGTCTGTCCCACAATTTAAGAAAAACAAAAAACCTAAACAAGCCAAACTATGCCAGGAGCACTTTAGGACTGCAATATGCCTGGGTCTCCAAGGCCTCTGGTGGTGCTGTTCCTGTTAACACACAATAGCTGGGCTGGGCTAGTTAGGGACTGTAACTATCTTTTGAAAATCGAGGATCACTCCTTTCACCCTGGGAGAGGGAAGGAAGGAGGATGTCACAGCCTCATGCCTTCAGCACGTTTTTAACAGAACCAAGCCCTGCTTTCACCACTGCAATCCCTCTCACTATAAAAACACGTGACATCAACAAGCACCGCCATCATAACACCTGAAAGTTTTCAAGGTACTTACCTGAGGCAGAAACATGGAGGGGGGAGACAGAACCTCGCTTAGCAGTGACGCTCCCTTTTCCCGACTCCACCAGGAGAAGCTGGGCGTTAGAGCCGGAGGCTTTCAGCCCAGGTAGCAGCGCCCACGCCACAGAGCTGGTCCTCAGGGAGCGGGAAAGGGAGAGCAGGGCAGCCCCGGGGTCGCGGGGCAGGGAAAGCGGGGAGGGGGACGCGGGCTGCAGCCTCGCTCGGAGGACAGCCCCAGCCACAGTCCCAGGCGCCCGCCCCCGTCCGGGTCCGCAGACCCCGCCCGCCCGGGACACAGCCCGCCCAGGGGCGGGGACGGGCCGCCGGACGAGAAGAGGGAGCCCGGGAGGAGAGGACTAGCGGGAGGGAGAGGGGAAGGGGACGCCAGCCGCGGACTGAGGGGATCCCGGCTGGGTGAGAGATGGCAGGTGCACACCAGGCCCTGGACACTGTGGCCGGGACGCCGGGGCAGGTGGCGCTGGCAGAGGGGTCTGGCCTGAGCAATTCATCTGAACACGGGCTGACTAGCGCCCTTGGGGTCTGTGACAGGCGGACCGCCCTCCCGCAGCCGCCTGACCCCTTTCCCAGGAGCCCCCCACCTTGCACTTCCACAGTCAGAGGCCCCGACCCCAGGCAGGAACCAAAGGCCTACCGGGCGACGTAGTTGAGAAGCCTTTGGGCCCGATCCCCGGCTCGGATATGGAGCTCCCAACCAGCGGACCACTTGGCACTGACTGCGCATGCGCAGGAGGGCCAGCGATCCTCTCTGGGTTCTGTGAGAGAAGGTGGGACAGCGAGGGAGGGAGAAGATGGGAGCGGGTGGAGAGGACGGGAAAATTGGAGGGATACAGATGGACAGGATGAGCAGAGAGAAGGAAGGGATCTGGAGAAGGGAGGGTCTTAGAGGAGTTGGAGAAAAAAAGCTTTACCTCTGGGGCACCCCTAGGCGGCAGACCTGCCTCTGTACCCTTCTGTTACCCTTCAAGCCCCGCAGCTCAATTTTACCACCGTGATCCAACCCTCCGTCCGATGCTTCTGCAGAAACCCTAGGGAGATCACACCCGTTGCCCCCACGCGGAGCTGGGTTTTCTGTTGCTCTGAGAACCAAGCACCCGCAGGTGTTGTCGCTCAGAACTACCTTGGGAAGAGCACATATTCCCCTTTTACACGCTGGGAAACAGGCAGGCAGGATCTCTGCCTTAGCTCCACTGTCCCAGGTGTTGGGCTGGCGGGGAGCGGGATGGTACAAGATCAGAGCCCCAGACAGAGCAGACTGCCTGAGTGTTGGTGCATAGTCCCCATCCCTCCTGGGTAAACCATACCCCACCCTAGTGGAAACATCAAGGGCTCACAGTAGTTCCCTGGGTGTGGGAGAGCTGTCCTCATGTGAAGGAAAAGTCCAGCTGGGCTAACAAGCTAAGTCACAAATCTAAGTGTGATAAGTGTCAGTTTACTGATCTAAATTATGCTGGGCTATCTCGTAAATCTGAAGTTTAGTGTCAGTTTATTGGCCTAACAACCTAACTCGTAATTCCAAGCTCAACAAGTGTCAGTAATGTGATCTGTTACAAATTGATAAGCTCCAGTGTACTTATTCCTTGCTTTTTGTTCTTTGAGCCTTATTGGCTAAGCCCCCCTTACTTGTAACTAAGCCTTTAAAACCTCATGTGCACGTCTTGGAGGTACTCAAAACTTCGGAGCCGAAGCCCCTCTGAGCCCACCGGCATAAAAATTCTGAGTACTCCAACACTCCGATTGGTGCTTTTGTCTTGGCTGGCCTGTTTCCATAACACTCAGCTCCAGTGCCCAGCTTTCTAGGTAGATAGGAGTGTTACCAAGTCGAAATTAATTCTCCTCAGTGCAGGACAGGCCAATAAGTTGGGAGACCAGATGTTGGGGCATGGAATAGCAAGTTTCTGTAGACCTAGATGGCAAACTAATGTCCTGGAAAACCATCTCCCCAAGTCACAATTCAGGCTCCTTTCCTATGTGCTTGGTTAGTGCAAACTTCTTAGTGTAGGAATTCCTTCTTGTTAGAATCCTTTCTTCTTGCAGCTATCTGCGTGGGTCAGATCCCTGTAAACCTCCAACAAAAGAAACGTTATTTTCTATTCTGCAATTTGCTATCTTTTAATGAATGAAAAAGTGTTAAATATCCTTAAAGGTCAGAGCCTTCAGAATAGGGTCTCCTGTTTATTTCAGGCTCTAGGCAACATTGTTTTACAAGCAAGATGAAGCCTAGGTGACAGAGCATAGGGTTAAATTCAAAGGAACAAATCTAATATGGAGTCAGATTTGTTCTGTTATATTACCCGGCCAGATGCCACTTGAGGATTTAAACCCCTTTAAGTTAAAAATAACTAAAATTTTAAAGGAATTTACATACATAGGTGGGAATGTGCAAAGCATATCTGGAAAAGCACCCAAAGGATAGTAAACAGAGGCATCTCCAGAGAGGGCTGAAAGAACAGAGGATGAGGGAAAACATCTTTCACTTGTGTATTTTTGTTCTCTGAGTTTTTTTTAAACCATTTCCTTGTATTTCTTTTTCAGATAAAAGAAATGTGTAATGGAGCAAAGGAGTAATTAGCTTAGCAAATACAGCAGCCATGGAATCACTAGTCATCACTTTTGATTTAAGCCAGAAAGCATTTTTTGACTCTCTCCAATGTGCTCTGTCCTGTTTTAAGACTTCTATTATTATTATTATTATTATTATTATTATTATTATTATTATTATTATTATTATTATTACTATTACTACAACTACTACTAATATTACTATTACTATTATTACTATTATTTTATGAAATAATAACACGGTTTACCTCACCCCTGCCCATGGCTGGTGGAAAACCAACCGAGTTTTTCTTGAGTTGTTTTCCAAGGAGTAGAGATGAGTTTATAAACAGAACACATCTTCAGGGTAATACAGGCAGAGTGCTTTTCCAGCAGGCCAGAGAGCTATGAAGTGTTTTCAACAGAGGCGCCCAGAAGCTGAGAGAGAAAGCCTCCAGGACACTACAAAAAGCTGCCCAAACTGCCGTCTCCATGGTACTACTGAAATAGGAAAGAACAAATCTGACTTCATATTTGATCTGTTTCTTTGAATTTAACAAAGCCAAGTTAATATCCTCCGGTCTTTTCATGGGTTATGATGTCACAGAGGAAACGGACAGGTCAACAAGGAATCACTCTGCCGTGATCCCGGAGCCGGGGAAAGGGATGGGCTGCAAGATGTATGAAGCAGCCGCAACTGTGCCCGTGCTTCTAGGCAGGTATCCAAAATCGCCTCGACAAGGTGTCAAACATTTGTGCCCATGCCCTCATCAACAGACATGTATTAAAGACAAATGGAAACATATAAAAGGCCAATACCCTTGCTGGGTACACCGTCCAAAGAACAAAGTCTCAGTTTGACAACTGGCCATCTCGGTTCCATGGGATTCATTCTTGGAGAACCTTAAAAACCACTCTTCTGTCCTCAAGAATTGCTGCATATTTGTCCTATCTTTGGCTCAGGGATGGAGCACGTTCAAGTGAATTTTAATGTCTGCACAGATTTGACTGTCTTTTTCCAGGTTCACTTGTCCATTCCAAAGAGGCTTGAGCTATGTCCATCTTCCGTAAGATCTATTCCCTCCAGTGACAGCTCATTGAGCCTGCAATTAAAAGCCAAGTGAACAAGACTGTCCTCAGCTAAAAAGTTCACCCACCCTTCACTGTTTTCTTAATCTCCTCTCCTGGCTAATTGCAACAGACTAACACCTCCCTCCACCAAGATACCCAACTATGTCATTTTTCTCCCCATAGGGAAAATAAGGTCCATAAAAGAGGAGACAACTCCATAGTCACCTCTGAATTCTTAGCATATAGTAATGTCAATAAATACAACTCAGATTATTGTTAGTTTCCTTTAAAACCTTTCTGGTTATTTGAATGAGACCTTGGAAGAGAGGTGTTTGCTGTCCAGTATCTTGATCCACAAGACTCTGGAGGCCTTTTTCGGAATAGCTGTTCACTGATTCATTCAAAACACAACTTATCAATCAAGGAGTAGCTGTGGTTTTCTGCCAGGAGTTTGTGGTCACTCTCATGCCAGAACAGCTTTAAACTATATCCTTAATTTGGATTTGTTATTTTTCCCCTCTTCCACCAAAATTGACTTTTCTTACTTTCTTGTCTTGAGGAATTTTTTTTTCCTATTTCACCCTTTAGTAAAGCAAGATTCTCAGGATGGGCTTGGCCCATTTTATGATCACCCATCCAACTCCTATTGTGAGAGGTCTGGGGCTCACCTGCTTCCCTCCTGTCAAGGCAACTGAAAATCAGTTCAGGAGCCAACCAGCACACCACGGCTTCTAACGCTCACGTATCTCTCAGAAACCCTGCTTTCTCGTTTGTCTTGGCTTCTGAGAATTTTCCCTCACTTTCTTGACAATGAGTTGTGCAGCTTGAAAGATGAGGAAGGAAGGTTTTATTTCTCAATCAGCGTTTTAAGGAACTTGTGTAATGAAGGTTTTCAGGAGTTTCTAGAACCCTCCATTGCCGAGACAGAAAACACACTAGACATTTTCTAAATTTAGTTCTCATGTGCATTTTTTCTTTGCTTTTTTTTTTTAACTGCTAACAGACATTTTTTAATTAAAAAAAAAATAAGGCCCCAAAAAGAATAGAACACTGAAGGGGCAAACAAATTAACGGGCAAAGACAGAAAAATGATAACTACTCTACAAAGTTAATATAATACATACACTATGTATCAGATCAGCAATTCTCAGTAACAGCTAATTGAAACATGACCATGAGGTAAAATTTCTCTCCTGTCAGGACATGGCCAACAGAAAATACAATTAAACCAACAAACTAATATCCTAAGTCTGGCGAGGTACAGAAGGCTACAAGCTAAATGTGTCTTATTCTAGAAAAGAGGGAGTCTCACCAGCTCTTTTCTGTGGAGCCTGAGCCCACGGGAGGACGGTGAAGTGAGCTCTGTAAGTACACAATTAGCAAAGTGAGTGATGAATAAATAGACGTGAGCTTTGATGACAGGGATAATACTACTATTCGTTTGTCCTTTAAAGTATGACTTCACGTTCAGTGATCAATACTTCGGCGTCCTTAGGAGTTGAGATTTTAGGAAAATGCACAACCTGGGCCCAGATCTCCTCTTTAAGCTCGTGACACTGCAGTTAGTTGTCTCAAAGGCAGCTCCAACTCCACATGCAAAGAGCTGACTTCACGGTGTTCCTCCCATAGCCGTCCTTACCAGGGCCCCTGGTCGGGGGGTAAGGTCTCCCTGCGTCTCCCAACTCAGGCCCATCACTCACAGATGTGAATGGACCCCTCCTTCAGGGACCAGATATCCTCAGACTCCGAGTCCCACTACCCTCAACTGACCTACCAGATACTCACTGGCACTCACTCAGCACTGACTCTCTGCTGGAGACCACACTGCACACTGCACAGTGTATCTCACTGGATCTCCACAATAGTCCTGGGAATTGGGTACATCACTGCTTCAATTGATTAGATAAATTGTTTCACTTCCTTGCGTGCGTCCTTCAAACTGACACGGCTACTAAGCCACAAGCCTGGGCCTGAAAACCACTTGAAAATTGGACACTGCTACACCTCGCAGCCACCCTACTCTGACTCATCACATCATCTCCTGCCAAGCCTTCTAAATGTTTCCAAACATTCTAGAAGACAAATATGAACTATGAGAGCACCCCACTCTCCTACTTAAAATCTGTCAATGATGGTTCACTCCCCTTAGGAGAAAGCCCAACCAGGCCTGAGCACAGCCTAAGGCCCCAGCATCCGCTTTCCCTGCACGGCCGCGCCGCCTCACCCACCACGCAGCTCTACACGTGCCGTGTCTAGGACAGGGATGCTGACTCCGCACAACCCAGGGCTTGTCTCACTCGAACAATGATCACCTTCTTCAGTGTTCATCTTCTTCATTGCTGACTCTCACAAAAATGTTTTCTCATAATGAATCAATATCTTTTTCCTTACAACTGCTCATCATTAATAATGAGCTCCTCCCAAAAGAGAGAAGACCTAATTCTCAGTCTCCTTATCTGTAAAGTGAGAATAACAAGGAAATATGTGAGGTTTCAAGAGAAATAATATTCATGTGAGGCTGAGGGACAATTCCATCATACAGTAAGCATTCAATATGTGCTTACTTAATATTAATAAGAATATATTGCATTCTAGCAACCTTCAATGTTTTATGACTTTGTCCAACAGACTACTGACAAACTGTTGGACGAACCACTTTGAGCAGATCAGCACAAGCATACTGGGAGAGGTAAGTGCTGACTCCAGTTACAGCTGCAGCCACCCAGCACTACGGGGCGGGGGCAGTTTGCTCAAACTCTTACATGTTGCTTGAGCATTTAGTTCTCATTATAGAATAAAGACAGTTGTTCTTTAGTCAAAGCTCCTGAAACATAAATCTTCAAAGATTGATGCAAATTAGGTTTCAAGTACAACACTCTCACTAGAATTTATTTGAAAATTATAGTCTTAGCTACTCCGCACATCAAAAGGGCATAATCTTAATGTATCTGACTAAATACACTGAAAGGGTTGTTTAAAAGTAATTAAGAAGAAGCCATTCAGAATAAGCTCTCAGTATCATCTGCACAAAGACCCACCCAAGGGTCTCATTTCTCACTTCCACATAGGTGTTTTCAAGTAGCTTACCTTGGGTCTTGGTTTCTTATAACACGGGGCGGGGAATAGTTGTGGATAGATTTATGTAGCAAATATATACCAAGGGTATTTGTTGTGAAGGAATTCTACAAATAAGAAGATTGATACATAGTCCCACCCATAAGAAATTCAGCCTTTCCATTTACAACAGCATTAAAAATAAAGTGAGAGATACATTTAACAAAAATTTACAAGATTTGTACATTGAACTTTTTGAAGTATCACCAGAATAAATTTTAAAAGATCTACATATATGGAAGACATCCCATTTTCATGGAATGATTGACAATATAATTAAAAATGTTAAGAATCCTCAAAGTGAACTATATATTCAGTGGAATCCCTATCAAAATTCCAGCTGACTTCTATGCAAAATTGAAAAACTGATCCCAAAATTCACATGGACCTGCAAGGGGCCCAGGACAGCAAAAACAACCTTGAAAAAGAAGAGTAAAGTTGGAGGACTCACTTTAAAGTGTACTAAAATGCTATAGTACTAAGTCAGTATGATACTGGCATAAGTTTGGATAAATAAGTCTAAGAGACACAATAAAAACCCACGGGGAAAAACTTACATTTACAGACACTTTTCCACTAGGGGGCCAAAAACACTCCATTGAAAGAATAGTCTATTCAACTAATGGTTCAGGGACAGCTGGGTATCTGCAGGCAAAAGAATCAATCTGGAATCTGAACACCCATATTTTATATAACAAATAAAATTAATTGAAAATAGATCACAGACAGAAATGTAAAAATTAAACCTATAAACTTTCTAAAAGAAGACACAGTATAAATCTTTGTGGGCCTAGGATAGGCTTTGGTTTCCTAGATACAAAACCAAGAGCACAAGTGATAGAAGGAAAAAGCAGATAAACTGGACTTCATCAAAACTAAAACCTTTTTCTTACAAAGGACATCATCAAGAAAGTGAAATGACAGGGGAAAAGGGTATCTCAAGTCAGAGAGTGCGTGCTTTGCAAAAAAATAAAATAAATCTTTACATCAAACTACCTCCCTTGTAAAGAAATTGTTTTAATGTTTAAAAAAATATAGTTAAAGGACAATGTGCAGAATAGAAGAAAAATTTTGCAAAGCATGTATCTAATAAGAGAGTAGTATCCAGGATATATAACGAATGCTTACAACTGAACAATACAAAAAAATACACCCAATTTTTAAATTTACCACGAATTTAAATAGATATACAAATGGCCAATAATCATATGAAAAGATGCTCAGCATCACTAGGGAAGTCAAAAACAAAATGAGATCTCATTTTACACCCACTAGGATGGTTATAACCAAAACATGGACAATAACAAATGTCGTTCAGGAGGCAGAGAAACCTCATATGCGGCCAGGGGAAAGGAACAATGTTGCAGCTTCTTTGGAGAAGTCTGGTATTTCCTCAAAAGCTTAGAGTTATATGTCTCAGCAATTCCACTCCTACATATAGAGTCATCTCTCAATATCCTTGGGGGGTTGGTTTCAGGAACCCCACACCCTGGATACCATAATCCAAGGATGTTCGAGTCCCTTTACAATCAACCATCTGGATTCATGTAGTGGAAACTACAGATATGGCGGGGCAAATGTACAGCCAACAGAATGAAAACATATTCTCATAAAAAATTTCACATCAATATTCATAGCAGTATCATTCAGAGTAGCCAAAAGTTACTAACAATATCCATCCATCAATGAACGGATAAACAAAATTACCAAGAATAGGCCCACAAACTTTTGGTCATTGAAACTTTGACAAAGGAGGTGAGAACATACAATGGAGTAAAGACAGCCTCTTCAGCAAATGGTGTAGGGAAAACTTAACAGCTGCATGTAAATCATTGAAGTTAGACTACTCCCTCACAGAATATACAAAAATGAATACAAAATGTGTTAAAGACTTAAACATGTAGACAAGACACTATAAACCTCTTAGAAGCAACCATAGGCAAAACATCTGACATACATCTCAGCAATGTTTTCCTAGAGCAGTCTACTCAAGCAATAGAAAAACAACCAAAAATATACAAGAGGGATCTAATTAAACTTACAAGCTTTTGCACAGCTATGGAAACAGTAAGCAAAACAAAAAGACAACCAACTTATGGAATGGGAGAAAATATTTACAATAAATGAAACTGCTAGGGGCTTAATTCCCAGAATATGTAAACAGCTTTTACACTTAATAAGAAAGAAAAACAAACAATTCAATTCAAAAATTGGCAGAAGTCCTAAAGAAACATTTCTCCAATGAAGACGTACAAATGGCCAGTAGCCACATCAAAAAATATTCAATATCATTATCAGAGAAATGCAAATCAAAACTGCAATCAAGTATCACCTCTCACCAGTCAGAATAGCCATCATTCAGAAGTTCACTGACAATAAATACTGGAGAGGCTGCGGAGAATTGGGAACACACCTACACTGTGGTGGGGATACAGTTTGGTGGAGCCATTGTGGAAAAGTGTATAGATGTTCCTCTAAAGACATAAAATTGACCTCCCAGATGACCCAGCAATCCCACTCCTGGGCATATATCCAGAAGGAACCCTAATTGAAAAAGACACCTACACCCCAATGTACACAGCAGCACTATTTACAATATCAAGACATGGAAGGAACCGAAATGTCCACTGAGAGATGACTGGATAAAGAGGTTGTAGCATATTTGTCCAATAGACTACTATTCAGCCATAAAATAATAATAAAATAATGACATTGGCAGCAACATCAATGGACCTGGAGAATGTCATTCTAAGTGAAGTAAGCCAGAAAGAGAAAGGAAAATACCACATGAGATTGCTCACATGTGGACTCTAAAAAAAAAAAAATAGAAAGAAACAAAAAAATAAACTTATCTACAGAACAGAAACAGACACAGAGACATAGAAACCAAACTATGGTTACCAGTGGGGAGAGGGTGTGGGAAGGAATAAACTGGGAGTTCAAGATTTGCAGATACTGAGTATGTAAAGAATAAACAGCAAGTTTATACTGTATAGCACAGGAGAATATATTTAATATCTTATAGTAACTTATGTTTAAAAAGAGGATGAAAATGAATACAGGTAGGTTCCTATTTAGCTGAAGTGTTGTGCTGTACACAAGAAACTAACACAAAATTATAAACTAACAAGACTTCAATGAAAATATTTTTAAATAGACCAAAAACGAAAACAAAGGAAAAGGATATTATCAAGCAAAAAGAATAAAGTACTGATTCAGGCTACAATTATGGATGAACCTTGAAACTTTATGCTAAAATAAGCCAGACACAGAAAGCCAAATAGTGCCCTTTAAAGTGAACTGTATCTAAGCGTTTATTGTACTACTCCTGTAAATTTTCCAGAGGTTTGAAATCTATCAATATCAAAATAAAATGTATTATGCATTAAAAACTTAAAACGCTTCCTCACAGGAGGGCTTTAATTATTAAATGCAGAAACGCATATAAAGCTCTTGGAAAAACAATTTGCACGTCCACACACAGTCACTGCTGTCACTGCCACTCAGAGGGTGGTGACAGCGCTGATGAGAGCTGCCTCCACTCGCTCCCCTGCAGAAAGGAATAAAGGCCTGAGCTCTGACAGGCAGGGTGAGCGTGAACCTGAGTCATACACAGCCACGTTCCAGACTCTGCGTTACCCAACTTTCTTATACAAACTGCAACATGTAATGTAAACACGCTAGAGGGATGTATCTTACAACACAGGGAATACAGACAATGTTTTACAGTAACTATAAATGGAGCATCTATTGTACACCTGAAACTAATATCATATTTTAAATCAGCTATATTTTTATGAAAAATTAAAAAATATTTTTAAAATGCTATCACTTTAATATTCAATTCGGTTTTTAAGTTACTACTAAACAGCTCAGAATGTATAAAAGCATTTAATTGTGCTGTTTGCTTACATATTTATTTACATTCAGCCTCTTGCTAAAAGAGAATTTAAACAATTCTGTTAAACACAGCTTAACAACCATAACAACAAAAATGCAAAACGGAGAGTGAAGAGAAAATGGAGATTCAATACTTAAATGAAACCAGGGGGAAGTAAACTCATAAAAATGGATTCCATGAAGTCAGGGCAAGTGTTAAGGCTGACTAGAAATTCAGCTGTAGGATTCTTGGCAGCGAAACCAAAAAGAAAAGATGATGGGGCGGGTGGTAGAGCGTGTGCTTAGCGTGCACGGGGTCCTGGGTTGAAGCCCCAGGGCTTCCACTAACAGGTAAATACATCTAATTAACTGCCCCCCTAAAAGATCACCAAAGAAAAGAAAAAGAGAAATTTCTTTCCCAAAGAACCCTGATATTAAATTTGGATTAAATATTAAAAAAAAGAAAAATTCAAAAGATAAGTGACACTGAAGGAAAACCACAGCTGGCCTAACAAGCTAAGTCACAAATCAAAGTGTGATAAGTGTCGGTTTCCTGATCTAAGTTTTGCTGGGCTACCTGGTAAATCTGAAGTTTAGTGTCAGTTTACTGGGCTAATAAGCTAACCCGAAAATCCAAGGTCAACAGTTGTCAGTAACGTGATCTGTTCCAAATTGATAAGCTTCAGTGTACTGATTCCTTGCTTTTTGTTGTTTGAGCCTTATTGGGTATTAGCCCCATACTTGTAATTAACCCTATAAAACCTCATGTGCACGTCTTGGAGGTGCTCAGAGCTTTGGAAAAGAAACCCCTCTGAGCCCGCCAGCGTAATAAATCTCAGTACTCCAACCCTCTGTGTGATTCTTATTTCTTGGCTGGCCTTTTGTTTCCATAACAACACAAGCGATAATGCCCGTGAGATAAATCTGGGGAGGCTGCTGGTAAGTCGCCATGTCTCACGTGGGAAAATCTGAAACATCCTTCTCACCACTCAGAGTCATCATAAGCCCACACCACACCTCCTGCCGTTAAATGCAGGAGCACGGTTAGGGCCCGGCCTTTGCTGTCTTTGTGTCATCACAGTGATACAGGATGGAAGGGGGAAGAGCACAGCCATTCAAGGAAGGCCGCAGCAATTGACATCAAAATGGTGAAGGATTCAACCCCCAATAGGCCTTGAGGCTCAGGATGAAGAGATTTAACTTCTAGCAGATCTTGAGATTCAATAAACATCCATTGTAATAGTAACCTGGTGAATAACATGCCCCAGGCACCATGGCAGTCCCAATGATAGCCACAAAAGGTCAAAGGGTGGGAAATGGCCAACTCCCTGGGAATCCTAGCCCCTTGCCCTAAGGCTGGTCCTTCTACTTATTAGCATATGAAACCACCAAGCCCAAGAAAACAAGCAACACAGCGCCACCTCGCGGTCACCACTCTCTGTCCCTCTTTGGAGAAGACAGACCTTCTGTCTGTGGGGTGTGTACCTACTTCTAATCTGTGCATGAAACCCCCACACCTCGTGACGTTTCTCTTGCATTTCAATGTATCTGTCTGAATATATATACCTTTACTCAACACTGGCTTGCTCTTGAATTCTTTACTGCATGAAGTCAAAGAACAAAATCTGGTGGGGCACATCCCAGGGGCTCAACGAAAGCCTGGGACACAGCCCTTCTCATGCCCAACGTTTTTTATTCTTGTATCAACAGGACTGGGCTGTGAAGTGACGTCTGAGGCCCCAGCTAAGGGACAGAACCAGCTTCCAGGGTTCCAATTTGCGGGCAGCCTCTCCCCCAGCTTGGGCCTTGGGGTCTGCCCGGTTCTCTGTGTTTCTCTGTTGTGCTGACTCCCCAGCCATACAGCGTACTCCTAGGCCTGTCCCCACAAAACCCTTCTCTCCAAAATACAAGCACGTCATGTCACAATCCTCTTGTTCAACCAGGAAATGTTCAGCCCACTTTTTTCCTCCCCAATAAATTACCCAACTGTCCTCCCTCCCATCACATCACTTCTTTCTTTGTGAGAACTCTGCACTCGCCACACCCCATCATGAACACAGGTGTCTTGCTGGCTGTGACCGAGATGTTTCTTTCTCACACAGCAAGCGTCCTTTCACTTTCCCCTTGTTACCTTAAAAAAGCCTTTCCTGAGTCACCCACCCCTCTGATTATGAACTCACAATGTGCTGAAGTTGCAGTCACTATGTGCATACATCCCAGTTTTGGCTAGGTTTCCATCACAAGATCTTCATTAAGGAGCTGCATCAAGAAGTTATACAGGGTATTCTTACATCAGAGTGGAGGAACCTGCAAAAAATTTAAACGGCTTTGAAGAGAGTGTTAACCAGGGACAGAGATGTCGCGGGTCCTAGTCAAAAGTGTCATGAGGAAAAATGTTCTCCCAAGGCTCAGAGTGGCTTCTGAACACAGAATCCTCAGGGAGGAGGTGACAGGCAGTGATTAGGGTGGGTGATACAGGTTACGCTCCCCCAGCTGGGGAAGAATAGGTTTTTTTCTTGTTTTCCAAACAATTTCTTACTATCTTTTTCTCTTATTGCCACATACCATTTCCTACGAATTAAGCATATCAATGTCAGTCACTTGGTCCACTTGGGAGAAGCTACACGATGCCATTCACAGGGATGGGGCATGACAGCCACACCAGTCTAGGTTGAAAGACCAGTGGGGGTATTTGCAAGGTAATCACGGGCATGCAACAAACTCCCCAGCTTCAATGACCTCATCTCAAAGCTGGGGTCAATAAAACTACCAAGCAAATTGCGTGAAGATTATGGCCAATGTTTACTAGGTAAGTGCCCGTGAAAGCTGCCGCTTAATGGGGAATGAGTACGATCAATGAGGCCCTGTCTACCTGCCCACATGCGCCCTGCCTTCCTGCCTTGCTGCAACAGCAGAACTTGTTTAGCTGAGATGAACACCCCCAGAGCAGCCCAGACGGGAAAGCTCCCAGCTCTGCACGGCGAGATGTGTTCCTTTCCTTCTCAGAGCTGATCACAGTTTGCTGTCGTCTGTTTTTATGTTTATCCCTTTTGTAACTCCCTCTCCTCCGGAGTTTTTGCTCAAGCAGCACAGGGCCAGGTGTGTCTTGGGTCCTGCCGGATATTCTGGGCAGGGAAACAGCCAACTCCATATCTGGCTCTGGTGCTGAACGGAGAGAGCAGAAGGCCCAGGGGCCCATGCTGAACTGAGGCCCCTGCACCCAAAATTATGGTCTGACCTTGGGCAAATTACACAGTCTTCTTTACCCTGAGATTCCTCATCTGTCCATGAAAATAACTGCCCATGTCACACAGAGTTACAAGTATTAAAGGAAATCAACAAATTCACAACCTAGCCAAGGGGCTACAAGTGCATCCTCAACAGACAAATGCTGCCTTTACGGCTCTGACGCACGCTAAGCGGGGCGGCCCCACACAGTGAACACTGCTAAGTGCCAGGGTGTTAAATGCTTCATGTGTGCTATAATACTCTTTAGATCTTACAACAATCCCAGGAAGAAATGAATATTATCATGCCCATTTCACAGATTCACCAACAGGTTGAGAGTATGCATTCTATTCCAAGGCCCTATGGTGAAGAAATGGCAATTTAAACCGGAATCTGGGCCCAGGCCTTGGCTCCATCTCTCTCCCATCCACCTGACCACTTGCCTATGAATTCCACCTGTCCAATATAAAAGTTTGCAGCCGGCCATCCCTTAAAAGCAATGTGTGCCACTGTTTGTAAATGTTGTTTAATTACCATAAACTGTTCTCAGAAACCACTACAGTAAAGAAAGTTGGACTTAAGGAATTCTGCATTGCGTTCTCCTGCAATGTGCAGGATCCCTTTCCTACACCTCCAAATCCAAGTGTATGCTTCCTCCGTGTTTATGTTTGCACACGGCTTATTAAAGCAGAAGGTATCTGCAGTAATTCCATCTCGGTTGCTTTCCAAGTTTGCAGATTATCCATATTCGGTCTGTGAACGAAAATACTACAATGTGAATGAGAATACTGCAACCATGTCAGTAAACAAAGAATACTGATACCAAGTCATTAAAGGCTTCCGCCACTCCCCGGCGAGGACAGGCCTGCAGCCCAGCCACTGCAGCAACTCACAATGGTGCCCTCTGAGCAGACTCAGAATAAGAAAGGACGGGCTACTGGCCCGAGATAGCTAGGTGCTTGTCTAAAAAATGAATTCAGTGAGTCCTAATATTTGCTTCCTCCCATTCATACAAAATCACTAAATTCTTGAACTTGAGATACCTGGCTTTCTTTAGATAACAAGTAATCTTTTATTGTTCCAACAACCTGGTCTTTGTTGTAAAGCTCCTATATATCCTAGCTCTTCCTCAACCTCTTGGGAGCAGTCCCTCAGAGAGTTCTGAGAGACGGTCATCCTGGCTCGAGTCCTCCCGCCAAATGAAACATAACTCTTAACTTTTAGGCTGCACGTTTATTTCAGTCAACAGTTTTGGACACCATGAAGCACCACAGCAGATTTCTCTCCACCTGAACTCTCCAAGTAACCAGAGCCTTGGTACCAGCAGTGGCCCTTTGTGCTCATCCGCCTCCTCGGGGGGTCCAGATGAATTTGGCTGAGTCTCTCCTGGTTCTCAGATCTCACATATTGGTTGATGATCCTAAGTTTTATCTGGCGGTGTATCCAGGTACGTGGCCCTCCAGTTGAAAGAAACTGAGGTGAATTACCCACCCAGTGGAGACATCCCGAGTGGGTCCAAGTTGAAAGACACTGGGTTCAGGACTGAGTGGTTAGGTAAGAGGCTGGTCTAATGTTTTCCTCAATTTGGTTACCTCCATTGAATTTTTCAGGATAAAAGTAAAACTCTTATGAGGAAACTTTCAACTCCAAATTTTGGACCATCCTCCTGGCTGGTAACAGCATTCTCAGGTGACAGGGAATCTTCCAGGAGTGGTAGACACAAAGACTTCATGCCACAGAGTTGTCCCTGTGGGAAATCTTACTAGCAAATTTATTCTGAGAACCCGACCTTACAATGGGGAATAGAACTTTCAAAAAAAAAATAAAGAACAGAAAAGAAAAGAAAAAGAAATGACAGATTGCCAGTCTCCAAGTAAAACCCCAGCCAGATTTATGTACATACAAAACTTACAACATTAATCGGGAATAAGAAAAAAAAAAACTCACTCTGGAAATAACCAGGCCTGATAAAAACATTTTTTGGCATTCTGAACTTATAAAAACAAAATCCCCTTTAGTGGGAACTTGGATTTCTCTTCCTGTGTCCTTGAAATGTAAACGTTTTATCTTTCTCTGGATGTTTTAAGTGTGTGCATGTAAGTATATATATGTTTAGTTTAGTTTTTAAAGGAAACCTTGGACTCTGCCATACAAAAGTTCAAGTATTGTGTACATACGGTGGCCACGCAAATAAATTGGGATTCTAAGCAATTCTTTGATTGTACCAATTTTCAGATATTTTGCCATCTTAAACTTTGTTGCATCAGCCTGGACCACGAAGGCTTTAAGCTTTTGGAGAGTAAACCTTTGAATTTTATTTAGGCAACACCCCGACTCTCATGTGGAAGGGCCTCTTCATCTTATTGGTTTAAAATCACTATATATATATATATATATATATATATGTATATATATATATTTATATATATATAAATTGATGGCCATATGATGGATTTTTTAATTTGGAAAAACTTTTTAATTGGTGAAAGTTTAAAGAGATCTCATTATAAACGGCTGTTTTATTGGTACCTATTAAAATAAAGTTTAAATGCAGAAAAATATATCTAATGGTTAACCTAAGAACTCAGATATAAAAATATAACTGGTTTGAAAAGCTACATTTTTGTTTTTCCTTTCTGATAAATGTTTCTAGAGATGCTAATAAAAACTTAGTATAATTAATGTTAATTAGGTTGAATAACTGGAAAAAGGATTGTAAAAATGTCAAAAAAACAGATAAGTGGCTTATCCCAAAAGGATAAATATTTTTATATGGTTATTTTGAATGAGATAAATAAAATGGACATTTTTGGATTTACATACAGGGTTTTGATACTACACTACGTAAAGTTAAAAAAAAAGGGCCAAAGAGTTCACCTACTCCCCCCCAACATTAAAGTTCAAACAAGTCCGTTTTATTTACCACAGTTTAACATATATTTATATGTAGACTGAAATACTTGATCAAGGATTGGGACAACAGACCAATTAATGAAATTAAAAATCGAGAAGGGCCTAAGCTCTTTGGCTGAAACTTGGGCATCCTAGAGACTTCTATAAAATTATATACAATGTACACCCACAAAAAAAAGGTTTCTGTCACTCCTTCTAGAAATAAGAATTATTGATTAAACTTAATAAATATAAAAATTAAAGGTATAAGATTTAATAAAATTGAGATAAAAGTTTGTGAAATTGGTATATTTAGATGGTCTTTATATAAACCTTTTGCTTATGTTGTGGGATAGATATGTTTCAGTGGAAAAACGCTTCCCCTTCTTGGTATTATAAGGCTGGGCACATGTCTATCCCTCTGAAAATATTAATTGAACAAATTAAAGGAAACCAATATAGTTACTTGAGACGTCCAATATAACGTAAATCTAAAAAGTAATTTGAGTAGCTAAAAAAAAAAAATAGGTTTACCCTGGGTTTAACTTATAACTCAAGGAAAAGAGACCTTAATAAATGTCTTATGCAAGCTTTGGAAGACAAAATAAAGAAAACCTTAGTTTTAAAACATGGAATTCTTTGTTTACAGCTCTTCTCACTGATACAAAAATGCCAATTAAGGAGATAAAATTGGGTCTGGGTGACAGAGCATTTATCTGGGGACCTGGAAGAGAGTGTCTTTGTCTTGCAGATCAGAAATATAAATACAACAAACAGTGACCTAGGACTGAGCCTAATTAGCTCAACGAAATAAAACTTGAGGCCATGAAATTTTTGGCATTTTAGAACTCAGAACTCTGACGGGTCCTTCAGACTTTGTGAGGAAATCTTAATTATCTGTTTCATAAATAGTAAGCCTTAGTGATTTGAGCAAGCAAATTCAGCTTACTCCAACTATTATTATAAATATAAGTAAGTTTTAAAGTGAAGCTATGAGATCTCTAGCTTTTGTCTGTTTATAAGCCTGCATACAGATTATAGAAGTGAGATATTTCTACTGCTAAAAAAAAAAATTTCGAAGTCAAAGAGCTCTGCTTAATTGATGTAAAAATATAAGAGCTTAAAAATTAAGTATTTTTAAAATAAAAACTTAACAAATTGACTTTCAGTGTCATGTGAATTGGAAAATATTCAATATTAAGGTAATATTTGATATTGTTTATTTTAAGTATGTTCTAATAAATGTAGACATCTTTAAAATCATCCATCTTAACTATAATACCTTTACTGTACCTAGGTTTAATGAAAGTCAAATAAGATCCTGTTATATCTGTTGCAGATTTGTCAAAAAAAAAATAACAGTAATGTGCTGTGGTAAAATTTTAAGTAAATTAAATGTAAATGAGATGAGAGCTTTGGGTAAATATTTAAAATATATTTTTAAAATGTATGCTTAAAATAATCTCTAAATGTTTGATATCTTTAAATTCTAGAGTTGTGCTAAATTAAGTTAAATGACAAGATTTTATTAAATATCTATGCCATTTTCAGATAAAATAAGATTGAAATATGAATTACTTAACATTTAACTTCCTCTTACAGTGAAACTAAAGGTGTTTAGAAATATTAATAAATGGTTGGTGTCACACAGAAATAGTCTCTATTAGTAAGGGAATGATCTCAGTATCCTAGGAAAGTAATATAAATGCGTAAAGGAAGATGTAAGAATGGAATAATACTTTGTTAATGAAAAATAGTGACTTTCTCCTGAAGCTGGTTACCTCTGAATGGAAGACAAAATAAGGGACACACTAATATAAGTATAGAAAGCTGTGGAAGGCTTGTGGAAAAGGAACCCTGAGGAAAGTTTTGTACGTGGTCAGAATTGGCTAAGTTTAGAATCAAATTGGGCAACGTAAATGAATCTTAGAAGTTAGCTGGAACAAGATTAGATTTGGTTTTCTCTCTGTTAAGAGGAAAAAATTTTCTTAAAATATTAATCCACCTTCAGTAACAGATTGTAAAACTTCTTATACCACTTAGCTGATCTGTTCTGCCTTTACATTTGACATATTTTCTTGTTAATGAATTAGTACTACATTACAGTGATCTATATGTTTATCTGATCAAGTGTTCTGAAATCTTTCAAAAAGCTCCCCAAATATAAAATTCTAATTAATTAAATAAAAATTAATTTAATTAATTAAAATTCTTTTAATCTCCAGTTAAGTTTGGGATGCTACAGAAGGCCCCTGAAACATCCCAAAGAGAGATTTTTAACTATAAAGTTTCATTTGGCATTTTAAATAACATGGAATTGTCAAATGAATCATAAAACTTCTAAGGTTATATTGAATGAGAAATATTATTAATATAGGTATTGTAGAAATTATATGGACTCCCTAACATTCTGGTTTATCTGAAATGTTACCAGTGATAATTATGGGTATAGTGAACAGGTTTCTTTATTGATTATAGTGTAATGGTGTTTAACCATGCTTTTAAATCTTTTGTCATTTATAGACAGTTAATTGTTTTCTTCTGATGGTTTTGCAAAATGCTTTCTCTTCAAGGAGATTTACTGATTTCTAATAAATTTCAAACTACAGCACTGAACTAAACTGGGTAAGACATTTTAAAGTTCTAATGAAAACTCTCATTAAAAGAATTAGTTACATGGGACTGATTAACCAGCTGAATATGGTTATAATTTTTGATATTGTTTGAAATACTACTGCCTTTTAACCTGTTTCCCAGACATAAAGAATCTCTTCTCCTTAAGCTAGTTATGGTTCACAGCAATTTGATAAATTATAACTATGTATACAGACTTGGAACAGTTATCTTTTCTCTCTATCTGATCCCTCAAAAGACTAAAAATACTTAGGTCCCCAGTGGCTCTATCAGACAAATTAGGGAGATCATCTCCTAAGAGATATAGGAGTATAAAGGTATTTTAAGGATTTTAAAGAGAAAAGAATTTACCTAAATCTGTAAGGCAAAAATCCATGAAAAGCCTTGACGTGGCTTTCTTGGCCTTAGAAAACCTTATTAACATTCTACCCTGAGACTCCGTATTAAAACTTCCAACACAGCCAATTTAAAAAAGCCTATATGATCAAATAATCAGACCTAAGTTGTAAAAAATTAATCTTGATTTGGCTATATTTGAGAAAACTGAGGGTAACTTAAGAGAGAAAATAAATTATATTTTAGTGGATATTAAATTCTAGTTTTGTTAATTGAGGTCCATATTTACTAAGACACTTCCCAGATCATTCCTTGCTGTTATGTCACATTACTGTACGGTTTAATTGAATTATGAAAAAGATACTCTAGGTTTGTTTCTGAAGCTCAGAAATCTATCCTTGGGTAAAGTTCCAATGCCCCATGACCTGCAGCCAGGGGTTATACATACTGCAACAGGCATGACTTAAAGAACTGTCTCCAACCTGAATGGAAGGACCCTTTTTCAGGTACTCTTTTCCAGACCATACACACCAAAGCTGAAGGAAACGGAGTCTCCGATTCATTTCCTATCAGAAACATCCCCTGCACTGCACTGGCCTATCGAGTGCTGCTCCCCTGAAAACAATGCCCAAATGGAGAAAAAGCTACCAGACCAGGATGAGAAGAAGATGACATCTGAGCTAGACAGCTGACCCAAGACACCGGACCAGGACTGTATACCAATTACTTTGATAATTTCTCCAACCTTTGATTATGAACTACTCCACTTGTTAAGTTTATGATAAATTACCTATGTCTAGTACTTCTGTGTTACCTTGGTGGGTTTCCCTACTCCAAGGCTCTAATTAGATAGCCCTCAGAAACGTTATTCTAAAAAGAATTTATAGTTCTGTTTAGGCCACTGTTGATCTTACAAGGTGGGAGATTTCAACTGGCCAATTAATACCTGCTCTGACCCTGACCATAAATATGAACTTTCTCATAGGATCAAACTCAGAAACACAAGCAAAATTTTAACCCAAAAATACAACTTCTCGACTATTAAATTCTTACTTGTGACTTTATTAACGTTACTAGCTGTATTACTTATATCCTGTCTATTTTATAAAATTGTTGTCTGTTACAATTCCCAATGTGTAACTAGGCCCACAAGATGGATGATGGCTAAACATCTTGAAGAAACAGATAAAATTTATAACCCTGAATAAAATAAATATAATAGTGTGATTCTAGGTATGGGAATGAGCAAAGATGGGTAAACACTTTCTGTATCATAATAGACTAGTAAGACAGGTGATCCAGAGAACTTTTAGTATCAACAGGGCCTGACAAAAAAAAACTAACACCTTGAATGGCAACTCAGAAGATTCTTCACCTGAACTAGGAATGAGCCATCCTAGCACCGTGGGACAAAATTGGTCATGAAATGTCTCTCAAAATATTGGTCGAATTTAGGACCAAGTGGGAGCACTGTGAATGAAAATACTACAATGTGCATGAAAATACTGCAACCATGACAGTAAACAAAGAATGCTGAATCCGAGTCATCAGCGGCTGCTGCCAACCCCCAGCGAGTACATGCCTACAGCCCGGCCTCTCAGCCACTCACAGTGGTGCCCTCTGAGCAGACTCAGAGTAAGAAAGGACAGGATACTGGCCCTAGATAGCCAGGGGATTGCCAAAGGAATGAATTCAATGACCCAAATGTTTGCTTTTCACCATACATAGAAAAGCAGTAAATACTTGAACTTGAGATATCTGGTTTTCTTTAGATAACAAGCAATGTTTTATTGTTCCAATTACCTGGTCTTTGTTGTAAGCTTCTATATATCCTAGCTCCTCCCCTACCTCTTGGGAGCAGTCCCTCAGAGTGATCTGAGAGGCTGTCATCCCGGCTCGAGTCCTCCAGCCAAATAAAACAAAGCCCTTAACATATAGGCTGAACGTTTATTTCAATGACGTTCCAGAATAGACACAACTCATCAATTCTGTAATGGAACACACTGAATCAGGAACCAAAGCGTGTTTTAGTCCGGAAAATCTCCGGGTTCCTATTTCTTCCTGTCCTTATACAATCCCTCTAGAACTCATTAATTTGCTGTCTGCTCCTCTGGCAACAAAACTCGTAGAAGACTCAACTCAGCAGAGCGCCCTGCTGGGGAGAACACCCCGCAGAAGCACTGCAGGCTGCCTGCCCTCCTGCACGCTCTGCTGACCCTTGGTGTCCCCCGTGGAGACCAGGCCAACAGAGCTGTTCCTAACAGCTACAAATTCGCACTCGTTAAATAAATCATTTTATTTTATATGATATTTTACGTATATACCCATCTCTGAAAACAGCTTTGCAGAAGCTCAAATCTTCAACATCAATCCCCAAAGGCAAATCCGGTCCCCAAGGGGAAACAAGACTTAAGACGACGCTAAGGCCTCCAAAGTCCTCTCAAGGACCGTCAACCAAACTGCCTGCAGGTCTGCAGCTGCAGGCTGTTACATGTCTGCTTTTAAAGCAACCCCTTCCTGCCCTCGGGTATTACAGTGTCCCTCTACGCCCTCCTGTCTCAGAGTAAAAGCAGCCATTGCAGAACCTTGCAGGGAAGCACTGACAGGAGTCGACAAAGAGGATCAGAGCTAAGCTAATACTTCTGATGACACGACCTTGTCACTGTGTCACTTTACAGATGAAGATATATAGAGAGAGAGGTGGGGTGATATTGCTTAAAGTCACACAGCTAATAAGTGGCAAAGTCTATAACTCTGCTCTTCCCTTCGGCGTGACGCCCCAGCTGGGACGCCCACAGGGTTGTCTCATGCCTGCCTGAACAATCCTCTCCTGTCACTCATAACCCACCACAGGGTCTGACCCTAGCCTGCCTTTTCAGCATCTATTCCCTCCAGTCTCTCAGGAACAAGGCCGTTTGGGCCACTGTATGACTTCCGGCTCCCGGAAACATCAGTGCTCATGCTGGTCTTGCCTGTGCATCCGGCCCGCTGCTCAGAGGCTCTTCCTCCCCTGCAGGAGTACATTTCCACTCTCCGCAGGGACACCTCCTCAGGGGAGCCCTCTTCTCGCTCTCAGCACGGCAGGGCCACATCCCGAGCTGCCCCATTAGGACAGTGTGCGCCCAGGTCTGTTAATCAGACCAGCAGCATCAGAGCCAGGGATTATGCCCGGGCTACCCTGCAAAACTACTGCCCGCCACACAGTCCCCAGCCAGCAGGTCACCTGGAAGTCACAGCAAGTGCCCCACCCAATCCAGAAGCCTCTTCATTTGCCAGCATCGCTGATGACTGGTTTCCAAACTTTGGTCAGTTTCACACAAAACAGCACCTTCAACTGTGAAGCAGAGGGTTTCGCTTCTGCTCCCCATCCTTACTGGTAATGTCAAGGAAAACAAAGAGGCCTTTTCTCAACACTTTTATAATGACACCCTCCCACCCACAATATTCATATGCTCAAGAGCTTTGGATCCACGTGATTTTCTTTCCCTTATGATAAGCGGCTCAAAACACTGCGGGATTCCTTCTATTTAGAGGGTA